>NC_090224.1:25288514-25358514 GCF_024489055.1 Chanodichthys erythropterus | reverse complement strand
AAAATCGATCTATCTTACTGCAGTGTGCAACAGTGTCTCACAGCAGCCACCGAGCGAACGCACAGAGTAACGTTATAACATTTTCAACACACTCAAATGCATCTAATAATAAACAGAGCTGTTACCTCATCATACTCATGACCGGAAAAGCGGAAGCTGCGCCGGCGACTGTGTCATAATAAAAGTTCTGCTGCTCGTGAGGCGTGTGTTGCGCAATCGCTCCAGCGGCCCAGTTCCCACAACACTCGGTCCTGCTCTGCTTCATACTACAGCAGAGGTCGCGTTAACCGAAAATTTTCCGTCATTGACGGAATTTTTTTATCAATGACGGAAAAATCTGAAGGCCGTCCGTCACGGTGACAGATTACACTCAGGGTGATCTACTGTAAATTGTAACTGTAATTCACACCCCTGTCCAGTTGGTGGCGAGTGCGCTCCAATGTAGCAGCAGAGCACTGGATCCAGAACAAAAAAAAAACTGGCACGAATCTTTTGCTATGCGTTTGATACTGATAACGCACAGATGAGTAGGCCTACCCAGAAGCTACAACTCTCTATCACGCCACATTAAAGAGCGCCAAAACGGTATTTATTGCTTGAATTTCTTAATGTAATGGACAGAATTTGAAATCTTGAGACTTTTGTTCCATATCAAAAGCAACACAAAGCGTTAAGCCTATTGCGATTTATTGGATGGGAGGCGCACAATGCACTGTTTAATCATCAACTGAAAACAGCATAGCCTACCAAGAGATCGACTATGGTTTACGAATCGATATTGGTCTCATGAATGTGCAAAACAGCAAGGAGACATTTTAATTGTTTATTAATAAAGTAATGTTTTCTGAATCAGTGTCGGCTGCAAAGATGAAGTTGATATTGACTCTCATCATCTATGGATGCGCTAGAGAGAG
The DNA here is from genome assembly GCF_024489055.1 of Chanodichthys erythropterus. NCBI lineage: Eukaryota > Metazoa > Chordata > Actinopteri > Cypriniformes > Xenocyprididae > Chanodichthys > Chanodichthys erythropterus. The sequence goes on along the minus strand of NC_090224.1, from coordinate 25,357,600 downwards.
AATGCACTTCATTCGGTTTAGTCTACATAATCAGAGTAGCCTATTTCTTTTCGTTTTGAATTCATTCGTTTTCGTTAAAGTAGGTATTTAAAGCTTTCTGTAGATATATTTCTCATGTATGTGAGGCAAGCAGCCGCTGAGTTTCGTTTCATTTAGCCTGTAAGACACGCTCCAGTTCACGCGCCAGTGATCGCGCCCGCGCCTCCATGTCATGATTATATTGTCTGTTATATTTGCTTCTTATTTATTACATCCAGGCAATTGGTTAATGAAACATTGATTAAAATTAAGATACAATTTTTACAAAACGAAATTCACTTTAAAGAAAGGCTTTCTAGAAAATAAAACTTAATGAAGTGTTTAAAATCATGTCTGACATGTCATGTCTCCGGATATACTGCGCATCTCATGATGCATCATGCTGTTAACTTTTCATAATCAAATAGATGAATTTAAAATATAACATAGGACTATTTAAACATAAATATGAAACTATGTTTTCTTTAATGGCTACCAACACATAGCCTATACAACAGTCACGTTACAGAGAAATTTCGCGTGTGAATTACCCGTCATATTAATTTTCATATTTTAATTATAATAACACATTTAATTGCTTTTATTTTTGTTCAAATGTTATAATAACACATTTAATTGCTTTTATTTGTGAACAAAAATAAAAGCAATTAAATGTGTTATTATAATTAAAATATGAAAATTAAAATGACGGGTAGTAATAGATTATGACGGAATTTTTACGACCCTGTCCTTCAAAATGACGGACAATGTTAAAGTCTAACGCAACCTCTGTACTACAGTAACGTTAATAATCTCATCCATGAACATGATTTCTTCCCGACTCCAATCCCAATTCTTTTACACTGTCTGTTGAGATGGAGACCACATGTCTCAAGATTCCACTCTAAAACTTGGCATCAAGCTACGCCTTGAAAAAAATGTGTGTATATATATATATATATATATATATATATATATATATATATATATATATATATATATATATATATATATATATATATATATATACAAAAATGTGTGTATAATATATAATCGACTAATCAAAGAAATAATTGACAGATACAATTATTTATTTTATTGATTTAATTGTTGCAGCCCTACTCTCAACCGGTACTCACAACTGAATTTTGATAGCATGTTTGGTTCATATGGACTGTATCAACAGCAATGCTGTGGACAACTAGTTGTCTGTTGCCTGATGTGAACACTTAGTGGGATATTATTTGCTGTCAGTCACTATCGGTCAAACTCTCTCAGGCTGAAAAATTACAGAAAATAACATAGTGTGGTTGGAGAGCAAAAAATCACTACTGAGAGTTTTTGATCGAATGTCTGAGAGCATAAAAGCAGCAGAAGTTACCAGAAAAAATGATTGAATAAACAAATAAAATCCTTAGACACAATTCAATTAAATTTTGAAATATGTTTTTTTGTGATTATACTTAAATATATTAAACAAAATAAGAAATATATTAAAATAATACTACTATTGTAAAATAACAAATTTTGTATTTCATAATAATAAAAATTACAATACAAAATAGTACAACTGTAAAATTACAATGTTAGGCTAATATTTCCATCTTAATTTCTTTATTTCCATCAAGCTTTTATTTTTGTAGTTTGCATTTATTTGGCCAAGTTTCCTAAAGCACGTGTAATTAGACTAGTTCTTGTCTTGTGACTCATGAATAATCAGATGTTTTAATAGCATCTCCAAAACTTCAGTGGAAAAAGTGTTGAAGTGTTGACATCATTGCTCTCTATGCATGTACATTTTGGAAGTAGTGTTAATTTTGTCAGCAATTTTTTTTTATTTTTTATTTAGTCTTAGTCCTTTGTCAGATGTACTGTTTAGTTGTTGGCATATTTGGTCAACCTTCCTGTTTTTGTTTAGACAAGTTTTAGTCAACTGGGTGTACTCACACTAGGCACTCTGAACCGTGCCTGCGTGCGTTTGACCCCCAAAACCCGGTTCGTTTGACAAGTATGATCGCTCCAAACCGTGCCCAGGTGTGGTTTGTTTAGCCGGCCCTAGCCCGCTTGGAAGAGGTGTGCCAGAGCGTGGTTTGGTTGGGCTTGAGCGCTAATTGTGTCGGAGCACAGAACAGTTACTACTTTTGTGTGCACAACTGTCATCATTATGACGACAAACATCTTTATTACTACTTTGATAATACACTTATCAATTCATGTAATTAATTTGAGTGTATTTAGGTTTATAACGGATCTGATTCTCACCTTATTGATGAACAGGAATTGTAGTTTGCAAGTAAAGCTGCAAATTGCACCATTAACGTCAGCTGCCTTCGTATTAATCCTCTGATAAATCGCTGTGCGGCCTAAATTATAAATAGCCTATATTAGGCAGTATATTAGCGAAAGTGCATTTCTTACTGTTTTCTTCCTTTCAAAAAATTGCATCGTACATGACATAAGTGTGCTCCGGCCTGGAACGTTAAGTGCAGTGTGAGTGGGGAGGGGGGGACAATCGCGCTCGGGCTCGGTTCAATGCAACCGTGCCTAGTGTGAGTAAACCCTAAATGCCTGGCCATTTCGTCACAATTTCATCATGGTGCATAATGGTTAAATTGAGAATTACAATCATTTTGCTTTAAATTACAATCTCAATGATTGTTGTCATTGAGTCGAGATCCATGTTTGGATTTATTACAGTTCATCACTGAGAAGGTTTGATCGCAGATTTAGTTGCAGCAGATCGGCTCGTGAAGGATCACAGACTGGCTCTATTACACTTTTATTTGAGAAGAATATCTAAATGGAGATCAATAATCAAAAAATCATCTGCGCTTCTGCAGTGTAGAGAGAGTGCATGCACATGGTTGCCAGATTGCAAAGATTAAGTAAAACACCGGGCAGAATGTGTATCCATGTAAGAGAAAAGCTCTGAGTGGGGGATTTAAATCTGATCTGGCAACCGCAAACATGAAAGCTCGTAGAGGCTTGTTGAAAACAGTATGTAATATTTTGACTCGTCTTTTTTTTTTTCGACAAAAAAAATAAAGAGAGATTTTGGTAAAGTTTTTATTTTTTAGCTACATTTTAGTCTCGTCTTTTTTCGTCAATTTTCCATGTTGATATTGTCACAGTTATCGTTGAGTGACCTTGGTGTCGTCTTCTCATTGTCTCGTCTTAATCATGGGGGGAAAAAGGTAGTCGACAAACATTTTTCATCGAACACTATTTGTAAGTCCCTGAGATGCCTTGATTTATTTTGAACTAGATTTTTGCTGTTTGATTTTTTTTTTGTATTGTATTATTGTCAAAATGATGATATATATATATATATATATATATATATATATATATATATATATATATATATATATATATATATATTTTTTTTTAAGCTGTACTTTTTAGCCCTACTGTTCATACAGGTGTAATGCAATCCTCTTCTGTCCTGTATGTAGTACAAGGCAATTAGAAAGTCACACCTGTTCATAAATATGTCTGTGACAATCCAAAACACCGCCTGTCCCAGCACTGTGAGAATCTTTTACTCCTGACTTGAGACGTCACGCCCCAGACGCAGAAATTTCAGATTGGATTAGCATTGTAATGTAGTCAGTTAATGTTCCGGGGCGGATCACCATTTAAAATGCTTCAGAGATTAATAATAATCGTTCTCCCTGCCGTGACATGCCTTGTGAAGCATTTGAGAAGGTTTTGAGATGGTTTGTCTGTGAATGAGTGCTGACTCTCGTATTTTTGTCTTTGTCTTGCTCTGCAGATGCCTGCTCAGTACGGGCCACAGGGAATGGGCGGCTACTGTCAGCAGGGTCAGCCCCCGTATTTCAGTCCTCCACAACAGCAGTCTGCGGCCCCCTCTCAACCCCCCTACATGCAGCAGCGCCCACAAACACAACAGGTAAGCATTTAGACTACTTAATGGCTACTAAAGGGCCCTTGTTCCCTCTAAAGACCCACAAAAAATTATATTTAGGATTTTCGCTACATATTTTTTAAAAATGAAGTTCACAATATTGTAGATTTGTCAAAAGTACCGGTACTTTAAATGTTAAAAATGTAAATATACCAGTTTTACTGTAGTACCGAATACGGGGTATATTAGGTTCTCGCTGATAGGTGGCTGCTTTCAAATGCCCCTGTGTCTATCTGTGTAAGCACTTTGTGAAGAGCGTCAAAGGTTTGTATTTATAATGTAGTTTTGAAGCATTGATCATTGTAGCCAATCATAGACGTAACTGTTGAGTGCATGAATGCAGTGGCCAGTGAAATGGCTTTAGGGTTCTGCATGCTTACAAATCCTTTCAAGTGTAAAGTGTAAATACGATGTAAATAAGGGATTCATTGTGCAGTTAGACAGGTTTTTTGATTACAGCAGGAATTTTCGCAGGAGTGTAGATCCCAGTGAGCAGGCCCTGAATGTAGTGATAAGTGAGTGACAGCTTCAGTGATTATAAAGGAAGTGCTCTTTGCTTGCTTTCTGTTAAATAATAGTAAATAAAATAGTTTTTGCTACGGTATCGAAATTTGTACTAAGAACTGTGAAATTGGTATTGGTACTGACTACTGGAATTTTGGTATTATGACAACCCCTACATTGTGGTGAGCATAAGTAATGTTTTTGTTGATGTTGTTGCAAAACACTGGCGTAAAAAACAAACAAATTTGATGGGTCAAACAGATTTTCAGTCATTTGTGCCTAACCAATATTTTTAATATACATTTATATGCCTTTGATATCATTGGTAGAATCTCCTGAAGATCGTATTTTACCACAAAATAATAACAAAAAAAAAGAATTTTTTGCATTGTGGCATTATTTTCATGACAATAAAACACATTTCAATCCCAAATTCTCATTACTGTAATGTGAAAAAAAATCGGGCAATTAAAAAAAATTAATTAATTAAAAGCAGTACAACAATTACAACTATATGTAAATACAAATAAATTTACATGTTTTTGTAGTGCATAACAGTGTTATTTTAGTTTTAGTTTTATTAATATTTTGAATTAGATTTATATATTCAGTTTTCATGTTAATTTTTAAATATATATTTTTAAATGTTCTTTTCAGGTTTAGTTTTAGTTAGTTTTAGTGTTTATTTCCAGTTTATAATTTACTGCTTCAACTTAAACTTTATTTTAGTTTACTGCCAAGGCAACAATTCTAATTTTGAACTAATATAAATAATACATAATATTAATAAATAAAAATAAGTAATAATTCTGTTGCATAATGAGAATGTGATTTATATTTTCCCATTGTCTGCACAATACAACAATTAGCTTCACCCCCATTTATTCTCTCTCTCACACACAGTTGAGTATCTGAGTATCTGAGTATAGAAACACACAGCTTTCTCTTGTTTTTTCTATTACACACAGCTTGTTCTTAACAGGCTGCAGCACACACACAAATAGTTTGGAGAAAGCGGTAATAAGAAACTGGCCTTGAGTAGATGTCTCCAGGGTGTGTGTGTAATATCAGTGAGGACAGCACTGCCGTGCGCCTCATATTGCTATCACACTCTCTGTTTATTCCCTGGACCTTAAAGGCATTATTTTCATTTTCTCTTATATGACACTGAGGCTGATTGAGAAAAACGGTTTCATTTTCTTCCTCTGTGCCATTGCTTCCAGTGTCTCTGACAGGAGAGATTGTGGGGAGGATGAACACTGCAGCAAGTGGGAGATAAAGTGGGCTCCAAATGTCTGAGAGCACACTGAGAAAGTTTTAGGATTTTCATTCTAAACAAAGAAAAGTTACTTAACACAAATGTATACTATTCTGCATTAATCAAATAGGAAAATTTGTGACACTTATCATGTAAACTCCTTTGGACAAAAGGATGTTCATGCAGTTCGAGTGCTGCTGTCATTGAAGCAAAAAGCGGACATCCAAATACTAAGACATTTATGTTTTGAGTTTAACTTTTCACTCAAATTTGTTATGCGGAAAAAATAATTTGTAATGGAAAAATTGGTCTTAAATTAGAAAAGAATGCAAGACAGAAGCATTTTCACTTGTGGTACTGTCACTGTGTTTTCAGGTCTTTTTCTTCAGGCAGAACTTTGAACTTCAAAATGTTAAGAACTTGGCTGTGTCACAATTTGCATACTAATATTACACACTAAAGCTGTTATTCACTGATGATGGGAAAGTACATTTTTTTAAAGCTACAGTTACATTTACCATTGCTTATGGAAATTTCACAGACGAAAGAAAGCAGAACTGGGCTTGACAAAATACGATGAATGTAATACGGGAGTAGTGACGATATGAATAATTAAAAATCCCGAGCTATTCTGCCAGCTAGCAAAGAAACTAACCCTATAAGGGGCTTGCTATTGGTCAGCACTGAACTTAATACAAAATTTGCATATAGGAAAACATCTGATTAATTTTTTCATTGTGCTGATTCCCATTGATATGACTGGATTTCCCCTGCAAAATTTTCCTGAATGCTGCTAAATGTGATAACACCTTTACTGTGTAGTCAGAAAGTATGTCTGTATTAGGATATACTGCAATGTCACAAAATTCCATCTACATTTCATTAAAGCTGCACCATTAATCGTTAAAAGATTGCGATCTCGATTCAAACACCCATGTGATCTCATTCCTAAATGACAACGATTCGACTATGTCTATTAAACCTTAGACAAAATCAGAATTGAACATTCAAATCTGTGTTTGCGCTCCCACTGACCCAGAGAAAGCAGTTATCATGTGTAGGTATGAAACGGCTCTTCGGCTTTTCAGCCACATAGCATCGTTATTTCTGTGTTGCAAATATTAAGATTAACACAGAAGTACTGGGATAAAAGTGTATAGCTTGGATATAAACACTGATGGACGTGTGGGACCGTTGCGCTCGCATCTTGTGTCTTTTGCAGCGTCTCACATATGATGTAGGAGTATGTGAGTGTAGACGCCACTCACGTTTCAAACAAATAGGGCTGGGCAACAAACTCAATCTCCTCTACTCTTATATCAAAATCCTCCGACATTTCTATTTAAAAGTTTTCGTTTTAGACTTCTAATTCGTGACCAGTGTTTTGTTTATCGTTTGTCAATCGAGTACCCCAGGGATGACGTGTTTTTGTAGGCCAATCCGGAAGTTAGCGGCGCACGGGTTCCCTTGATCGAAAGCCTATTCATTTTTCCCATAGACTTTTGGAAAATCGCAGAAAATAAGCTCTGTGTTTAACAAAGGGTTATGACACTTACACGTTTTGTCTATCAAGATAATCTTTACAAGTTAACACAACATTTATAGATTTTGAAGCCTAAATAAAGTCGTCAGATATAAAAGGCTAACAGTAGGCTATGGACTACAGCACACCATGGTCGCGGATCAACGTCGTCACCACCAAGCTTCCTCAAACTTTATTTAAGAAACAACTTTATTTAGAAACATGCTCGCTGATTATGATCTGTGTTATGAATACTTATCCACTTTTTCATGAGAATTGCTGTCCAAATGTCCTATTTTTAATGAGGACGTCTAAAGTCCCCACCAAAGGAAGTAGTCCTTTTTAGCAATTTGTTAGCAACCGCTGATTTTAAGACACAGTAAAAGTAAAAAAAAATCACAAGTGGGTTATAACTGGTGTGTTTTATGTCATAGATCAAAACCTGAAAGTATTTAGAGGCTTTGTTTACCACAGACCTTATTTCAGGCGATTTAGCAAAAACCCATTCAAAAAACCCATACTTTACGGCGTTGGAACCGGAAGTCCTAAAATGCTAACTCCTTCCGGGTTTTGCCTACAAAAATGCGTCATCCCTGAGGCATGCGTCGCATCAGAGGTTACATTTCTGCCATATGTTGATTTGCGTATGGATGTTTGCTGAAAGCAGGTTATTACTATAGTTTATAAAGTTGTAAATATGGATATTTTTCTTACAAAAACCCATTGCTTTACTTCAGAAGGCCTTTATTAACCCCCTGGAGCCATATGGGTTACTGTTATGATGGATGGATGCACTTGTTTGGGCTTAAAATTGTGAGCACTACATTCACTACCATTATAAAACTTTTAAGAGCCAGGAAATTTTTTAATATAACTCCGATTGTGTTCGTCTGAGAGAATAAAGTCATATACACCTAGAATGGCTTCAGTTTAAGTAAATCATGGGATTATCTTCATTTTTCAGTGAACTATACCTTTAACTTCTTGCTGCAGTGCACTCGTAGGCATCTGGGGCCCATTGAACCATCTGTGCTTAAGTTACATCTTGGCCTAGTTTGGACTGAAGTTAAAAATTACACACTACTAAGTATTTTTTGCGCTACACAATTAAACTTGGTTGAAATGTAACTCTTTGTATAAACTAAATATTTACAGAAGTCTCAAATGCACGCTTAAAAATAAATCCTTGGCAAGTTTGCATAAATTCTTTAACATAATATTTTTAGTGACACACTAATTCTTATCTCACGTACTACTTAGGATGTAGAACATGAATTAGGACATGCCATTATATTCTGCAAATGATGGTTCATCGCTAAAGCACCTGAACACTGTTTAATGTTAGCTTGTGAACAAGCTTTCCTCATCATCCCCGGAGTCCTTGGTCTGGTTAAAATCAACCGCTAAATCAAAGCGCTGGCTTTCATTAGAGCTTCACAGAGTGGTCTCTTCATGACCCCTAGCCTGATGTTCTCCTCTGTTTGGCTTATGTCGTCAATTAGCACCATGTGCTGGCCATGAAAGGTACATCTAGCTGACCCAGTCTCAGAGCATCTGCTGACCATACCATTTCTGAAAAGTCAGGTTGGTTTCACGACGAGTGTGTGTGTAAGACAACATGAAAACAGCATTCACAATTACTGGTAGAGCAGTTTGGGATTTGATTGCATCACTATTGGCTGACTGTGATATTATTGGTTAATTTTATTGTTCCTTGCCCACATGGACTTGGTAACAATCAGCAGAAAAAGCAATTCTGGGAGAGAGAAAGCCATTACGTTTTAATGAAAGATTATAAAAATTAACTTTTTTTTCTCTCTTTACAGTAGCATGCACTGACGAATCAGGCACAATAAGACCAGGGACATTTATTAAGAAAGTAAATACTGTCAATTTAGATTTCATGGCGTCTTTTAAAGAGACATTATGTCCCTCATGCACCGACTAAACATCAAAACTGTGCAGGGATGATGCAATTTCAGATAAGCCATTACAATAGGGCATTAATCACACTGAAGGGATTTTTTTTCGTTTTATCTGTAGCTCAAAGAACGATCCGTTAATCATTGTGCTGAAACCGTAGAGCCACAAGGGACTCAAAAACCCATAAAGAGATGGATTTGATGTTTTCATGGACATGTTGAGGTTTACGAGTCTCAGATGCGCTTGTTTTTTTACAGCGACGTTTTCATCTAGACACACCCTGTGTAAACACGTCTCGTTCATCACCGCCCCTTGGTTTAGAGAAAACAGGAATTAAATGAAGAAATGAAGCAGAAAGCTCTGACTCAAATCAGAACATATTGACCTCAAAACTCTTTCCTGAGGCTATTGGAGCTACTCCACTGATGTTTTTTTTTAATGTTTTATTTTTTAAGCCCATCAAACATCCATAAACAACAGGGGTGGTTGGAAAAAATCCTCCATTAGCCACAAAGACTATATATAGAAAACACAAAAAAAAAGTGTTTACTTTATTATTATGACTTCATTCAACAATTTCTTCTTTTCCCAGTTAGTCTCCTACGCTGTTGATGTGGTGAACGCAGTGCAGCGCTTCTGTCAGAATGCTGACACTGTTCTATGTCAGAATGCCGACTCATTACACGCCAGCTTCTACATCAGCATGCGTCGTGGTACTCACAAGTACAGCGTCGGCCAATACTGAGCCGGCATTCAGACGTACTACACTACGTTCGCTACGTTAACATCAAAGGAGACTGACAGGGAAAAGAAGAAACTGTTTAATGAAGTCATTGTCTTTGTTTTGTTTTTGCACACAAAAAGTAGAGTCGTTTCATAACATTAAGGTTGAACCACTGTAGTCGTATGGACTAATTTAACAATTTCTTTAATACCTTTCTGGATGTCAAAAGGTGCAATGACATTGCTGCCTATGTGTGGTTCAGAAACCTTCGGATTTCATCAAAAATATCTTAATTTGTGTTCCAGAGATGAATGAAGTTCTTACGGGTTTGGGACTATATGAGGGTGAGTACTTAAAGCAGAACTAAGTAACTTTTTTACCTTCATAAAAAGTTTTCTAAGTCCTTACGATGGTTACTTGACGTGTAGTGGTGTGTTTGCAACTAGCACTTGCAAGTTGAGCTGCACCGACCCGACACAATCTCGCCTCATGTTCACGTTCATGCGAGAGTGACAAAATGCTTTACGGTAATTCAAAAACAATGTATATATTATGACTTTATAAGACAATTTCGAAAATTACCCACCTCCATCGAGTGTACTGTATTTGCAAATTGCCCACCTCCTCTTTCTTGTACTGTATTTGCAAAACTACTGCACTGTTGAGCGTTGTAGTCATTGTAGTCAAGAGCTGCGCTTGGAGTATTTTACGACAGTGTGATTCACTGAAGGAACCTGTAGGGGGAGCTTCGCAAATCTTACCGAGTTCCGCTTTAATGACAGAAATTTTATTTTTGGGTGAACTAAACCTGTAAATAAGGGTAGTTGGAAAACAAATGGTATAGATCTTACTGTGAACAATTCATTCATGCATTTTTGTTTCTTTTTTTTTTTTAATATACTGTACATTATGATGTTTAATCAAAATTCCAAAGCTCGAGATTCCTAGTGAAAATAACAGATCTCCGATGGCATATGCCGGACTTCTCTAATCATTTTGTCTGGTTAAACTTTACCCCTTCAAAGCTGACTAGTTTGTAACACTATTGTAACACCCACAGCTAAAAATTCAATCAACAACTGATAGAATGAAGTCCCCATCCTAACTTTTTTCTTTTTCTTTAATCCATTACACTCGAATGAATGCCACAATATAAAAGAAAACTGTCCCTACTTCCATTTCATTGCGACTCTATGAGTGATGCGAGGTGATATGTTTATTGCAATATTTATTTTGTAGAGATGATTGGTTTGCATGCTCTTCACGCTCCTGAAATTAAGCATCAGTACAGAATGCAGTCTGGTCACTTGTTTTTGATGTGTGGTTGAAGTGGGCAAATTTCATAACATTTTGGACCCTTGCTTACTACTGTATTTAGCATGGTCTCAGTTCAAGGATGAAAGTTATGTGTCATTTTTAAATTGAATTTAACATATATTAATATTTAACGAATAAATTAGGAGTGCGTTTAATGGACATTTTTGCGGTGGTATTGAAACCGTTACATCATGTGTAAAAATAAAGTAAAATTCCCCAGTATTTGTATTGACAGCCCTACAAAGCATAGTGAAAGTGAATTTTGAGGATTTGAGAGGAAAAACGTGCCACTTGGGATGTATCACATAGTTTTCCTGTGACGCTGTGAATATTGGTGGTCTTGCTGTCCGTTATCGCAGTGGAGCAGCTGTTACGGTTCTGAATCAGCACATGCCTGAGCGGTGATGTAATGGCCCAACTGTAAACAGCCGTCTGTGTGTGTGGCCTGGCCATGACCCAGAGTCAATACACACACACACACACATGCAGCTCCGTCTGGCTTGGGAATGCCCCCCTTCTTTTTTTTTTCTTTTTTTTTTGCTCAGTGTTTTTCCCACTGTTGAATGAAGTGAGCAGGCGGGAGTTCTGGGTGATGTTTGTATACATGAGTGAATTGTGGGCAGGGCGACCTTAGTTGGCATACTTTCAACTTTCTTTCCAGTTTTCTTTTCTGAAGTATATTTATTGAGGGAAGTTTTGTTCCACTTTTACAGAAAAGAGGCTGTAATTAATTTTCTTTTGGCTTGGTACCCACAGTGTTATTGGTATACCCACAGTGTTATTGCTGTAGAAAGGGATGGTTCAAACCTGTATGATTTTTTTTTTTCTTCTGTGGAACACAAAAGGAGATTTTAATACTTTTTCTGATGTTTAGTTGTGAATTCTACAGGTGAAATTAAAGACTAAAACAGGCCCTATCCCAAATGTTACCCTAAACACTTGCGGTCTTCCTACGAGTCTGCACTTTCGTGATGTAACGGCACTAACTGACTGTCTGGAAGAAGTCTGCTGCAGCGCTCACACCAGTGCGGCAAAAGTGTGCACCGAGGACACATGTCGCTCTCAAGCACCCATCTGAAACCTAACATGACAAATGGGACATCCTACGGTCTCGTGGACAATCACACGAACACACAACAGCCATTGTAAGTCCCCAAGACCGTAAGTGCAAATGGAGCGTGCCATTTGGGACAGGGCCACAGAGGAGGTTTTGTTGAAATTGCAAGAATGATGATGATGGGAGCGTTTGAAAGCAGCCGCCTATCAGCGGGTACCAGATTGACCCGATACTCAGCACTATGGATACTGAGGAAAGTACCGACTGGGTTTATATATATATATATATATACACACATATATGTATATATAGAGGTATCAAATATTACTTTAAATAAGAATATGTATGTGTGTGAAAATATACACTACCGATTTTATTTGAAAATAAATTTATACTTTTATTTGGCAAGTTTGCATTAAATTGATCTCAAGTTATGGTAAATACTTTTAGATTTGTTATTAAAAATTTCTATATAAAAAATGCTGTTCTTTTGAACATTATATTTACCAAAGTATCCTGAAAAAAATGTGGTTTCCACAATATATTAAGCAACATATTGCTTTCAACATTGATGATTCTGGAGTACCAAATCAGCAATTAGAATGAATTCTAAAGGATCATGTGACTGTGGACTGGAGTAATGATGCTGAAAATTTTCAGATTTACTTATATAGAAAAGTTATTTTAAAATGTAATAATATTTCACAATATAACTGTTTTTACCATACCTTGGTAAATGTCTAACTTTGATTCGATACTTGAAAAATATCAATATTTAGTATCAAATAAATATATGAGAGCTAAGATACAAATAAAATAAACAGTGCTTTACAGGTTTTTCAGGTATCTAACAGTCATTTTCAGGTACAGAAACATATGAACTTCTTTGAATAAATTAAATAAAGATTAAACATTATTGAAGTTACAAAAGCTATTCAGTCAAGAGTAGTGATTATTTCTTCATCTTGTGTCTTTTGATTAAAGGGTTAGTTCACCCAAAAATGAAAATAATGTTGTTTATTACTCACCTTCATGCCGTTCCACTCCCGTAAGACCTTCGTTAATCTTCAGAACACAAATTAGGATATTTTTGTTGAAATACGATGGCTCAGTGAGGCCTGCATATGACATTTCAAGATCCATAAAGGTACTAAAAACATATTTAAATCAGTTCATGTGAGTACAGTGATTCAATATTAATATTATAAAGTGACAAGAATATGTTTGGTGCAGCAAACACTGATTTCAAAACACTACTTCAGGAAGCTTCGGAGCGTTATGAATCAGCATGTCGAATCAGAGGTTCAGAGCGCCAAAGTCACGTGATTTCAGCAGTTTGGCGGTTTGGTACGCGATCCGAATCATGATTCGACACGCTGATTCATGACGCTTCCGAAGCTTCATGAAGCAGTGTTTTGAAATCGGCCATCATTTTATAAATCGTTATTTTATTTCTTATTTTTTTGGTGCACCAAAAATATTCTTGTCGCTTTATAATATTAATATTGAACCACTGTACTCACATGAAATGATTTAAATATGTTTTTAGTACATTAATGGATCTTGAGAGAGGAAATGACATCGCTGGCTATGCAGGCCACACTGAGCCATCTGATTTCATCAAAAATATCTTAATTTGCGTTCCAAAGATTAACAAAGGTCTAACGGGTGTGGAACGGCATAAGGGTGAGTAATAAATGACATTATTTTCATTTTTGGGTGATATTAGACTCCTGTCTCTTTAAGACATAATTCAAAGATCCAGTACACTGATACTGATACACATGTGTTGTCTGTCTTTTTTTTCTCCTAAGACATAACTTTCTATTTTTGTTAGGATACTCACTATGATGGGCATGTTGACAATTTTTGTGTGAATTTGTCCATTTAGGTGCAAGACTTAGAGTATTTGCGCGCTGTGATCACATACAGCACTTGCATTGAACATTGAGTGACTGTTTTGTCCATAATCATCGCTGTTGTAATGTATTGGGAAACCAGAATGCGTATCCATCGCCTGAAATATACATTAGCCATATACATCTGTCTGTTTTACACGTTGCTGTTTTCAACAATCCATATTATAGATGTGTCGTCAGGTTTTGGATGAACACCACGGTTCATCCAAAACCTGACGACACATCTATAATATGGATTGTAAATATGCAATAATATAATACACATCTATAATATGCAAGCGCGTGCCGAGCTGTGGGTGGAGAACCGAACGGTTTGATTTTGATTTTGATTTTTTTACAGAGAGCGTTACACCCCTTATTTCTTGCCATTCGATAGAATCACATCTCACAGAACTATTATCCAGTTCTTTTATTTGGACATTCAGCCAAACATAAATAGGCCAATAAATAATTTTCGGGTGAACTATTCCTTTAATGCAGTTTTTTGATCCCCTTATGTAGATTGCATAATTTTACGGTTGATATCAGTGCACAGTCTGCGTTTCAGCCGACAGACATGCCTCAGCATTTCTGCATGAACAGCCGTTCTGCTCGTGTGAATCAGAGTCTGTGGATGAAGCACAATTATGAGATGGTGTCATCATCACACTGTCTGCAACTGTCTAATTACCTTATTCCTTGTGAATAAAGGCATGTTAGTGTATAGTACCACAACACAGACTTTCTGGGCTGTTTGAGCCATTCAGTGGCTGCATGCCTCTTCTTTTTTCCCATCAGTCTTTCCCTCTTTCTCAGTTTATGTGTTTTTCTCAATAGGACACTCTGCAAGAGGGATATGGCAGCAGGGTCCAGTCTGGGAAACCAAACCACGATGACATGGGCCTTACTCAGCAGGACCGCCCGTCCAGCCTCCCGGTGAGACATTACAGTCCAGAATTAGTCTGAGATTTTAGAGACCGTCTGCCCTAGGTGTTAGATTATGCCTTACTTTTCTAGAAATGCTTTTATGAGTACCCTATAGATGATGCTCAATTGGATAAAGTAGATATCTTCTGGTTGTAAGTACTGTTCTTGGGCTTCACAAAGCTCTGTTTTTTTTTCCAGCACTCTGGTTGTTTATCCGAATTGGAAACACTTTTCCAGAACCCTCTATTGTTTTACCCAAATTGTCTGCACCAGTTGTTCTCAAATGGTGGGTCTTGACCAAAAATGGGTCGCAGGTCTGTTCTGATGTTAAATGCAACTTGCTAAAGAAGTTAAATAAAACTTACCATATAAAAAATAAATATGCTTACATCTTATCCAGGGAAAAAAACACTTTCCATACCTTTTGTTGTTGATGTCAAAGGCTGCATCTCCAACCAAACCCTTTTAATTTACTGGATTATACATTTGGCATTACCAGATGGTTAAAAATGTAGTTTTTTTTTGTGTATTTACATTGTTTGTTTATTCATTTTTCTATAGATTCATAAGATGAATATTTGACTTAATTTTGCAGCAACAGAAATAGTTCACCCAAAAACAAAATGTTACATCATTTACTCACCCTCGTGCCATTCCAAACCAGAATGACTTTCTTTTTTCTTTTTTTTTTTGAACATGAAAAGAGATAGCAGAATGCTTACATTGCTCTTTTCCATACAATTTAGTGGCCAATGGCTGTCGAGCTATAAAATTAAAAGAAACATTCTCCATAAAATACTTAACAATCAATTTTGCATATTCAGACTGCTGCAATGTGATTAGGTTACAAAATATATGGGAACCAGTGGGATGATATGGAACTTCACTTGCCAAGTAGGAGCCATTTGTGTTTTTGTTCCATGGAAGAATGAGGTCATATGGGTTTGGAGCAACATGAGGGTGACTAAATTCATTTTGGTAAACTATTCCTTAAAGTGCGATATTGTCCTTCCTTCAGTGATCCGTGAAGATATTCTCAAGGCTCTAATGATTTATGAGGAACTCCAAATTGCAAAAGGAATTCCAGTTACCATCAATTTCCTAAAAATAGTCATCCAGCCCTGCTGACCTTATAAAAAGCTCTTAGTGTTTCTAGTGAGCAGAGAGTCAGAAGACGCTGCATGGGTATTTAAACGAGTGGAGCTGCAGTCTCTGGTGCTGTCATGATAGGTTTCCCGCAGGGGTTTGATGACTGAGGTAATGTTGTTTAAAAGCCCCAGGCGGCTGCTGGTATCATGCCGGCAGACCTATTTTTAGATGTGTCTGACACAATGGCCCAGTGAACTCCCAGCCAAGGACAAAGAGAATAACAGCACAATGAACGGCCAGTCTGCACTGTGTGTGAGCTTGGATAATTATCTCAAAGTGTCTCTCACACAGTAATGTTCTGCACCAGATAAGTGCAAGAAAAGGATGAAGGAACACACATTTCCATGTAGTCTGAACTACACAGATGGAATAAACGTTAGAAAACATGGGTTGAAAATTAGATCCCAAGACCTGAAGAGACTCTATGGATCAGGCTGTGCTTGTATCATTCACAACCTCAATTAAAAAAAAAAAAAAAGAAGTCGATTTCTGCCTTAAAAATGGTGGAAGTTTGAAATGGAACTAACTGGTTGTTTAACAATGGAACTACTAAACGCTCTATGATTTGTCTCTGAAGACCTGAGGCTGGTGATGGTGTTTTCGTGGCAACATATTGACTTACAGCCCATAAATATGAACTGGTGTTTTACAGAATTGTTTCTACAATTAAGTTTATGTAAAATAGAATCAGGATCAATGCAATGACAGTCAGAAAAATGCTCTATGTCATGAATTTAGAAAGTTTTGAAGCTCCACCTATAGACCCCTTAATCGCCTATGTCACTGTGACGTCACCGCTCTAGCTGGAGGCAAAACATAAATAAGAACTAATAGCGGGGGCGCTAAAAGTTTGAGGTTTTGACTTTAAAATGTCATCTTGTTGTGTTTTTGGCTGCCAGAATAGAAGGAACAGGACTTTTGGTTCAAAACTAAAGTTTTACCAGATCCCGGAAGACATTCCTTCACAGAAATCAAAAAGATAATTGTGGTTGAAAGCAATACGGCGTACAGACTGGACGGAGACGATCATAAATAATGCTCGTGTTTGCAGTGCACACTTCATATCAGGTAAAATAATTGATGCATATGTAATGGTGTGTTGGTTTTATCTAGTACAAATCAGCACGTTTCTGTTTTATAGGTCAAAAGTCACCAACTTTCAGCGCACTAGCTAGCTTAAATGTTAAACAAACATACAGCGATAGATGTGTGTGCCATCCTTTGAATGGTCTCTTAAAATAATCCACATTACTAGCCATAATCATAGTTAGCCCAGCGTTAGGTTACATTAGACAATAAGCCTTGACAAAATTCCCCGAATCACCCAAAAGTAATTCATATGTTGTTTAGGAAATATCCAAAACTTAAGTTAATTTACAAAAATAGCTGTCACGGTCCCGCAGAGTCAGTGACTGTACATATTCGGACAGTTCTGAACCTTCTTCTGCATCTATGTTTAATAAATCCCTCCTAAAACATGCTAGCGTACGCTTGTCAACATTGAGTCCAGTGTCTCTTTTTGCCTCCAGCTAAGCCCCGCCCACCAGGAAACGTTGCAATGTTTACAGACTTTTAAGGGGTCTATTAAACACCGGAGGAAATTTGCCCTTTGGTCTTCTCCACCTGGTCGTGCTCCTAATTGCGGAATCCCCATGAAATCGACGTGATTTTTAAACACATTTTGCTCATTGTTTTTTATTTATGAAAGCATAATGTAATCCACCTTGCTGGCACCAAAACAGTGTGAGCTTTGCACAGCGTTAATCCACTGTCATGCTTCCTGACAGCAGAAAGTCCTTAAATTATTTGTGCATCATTTTTTGAAGGAATGATAATGTAAGCTGTTGCTGCCTTTATCATGGCTACATTTGCCCTTGAATATCTGGAGCTCCTGACATCTCATATAAAGTACCCTTTGAAATGAGACACAGCCTTGAAAATGTGTGTGCTACACCCAGAACTCTGTAGTTTGTGCAGTATGTATCTTAAAGACCCTTTAAAATCTAAGAGCATGATTGTGAGTTTGATATTGCTTTTACAATATCAGTAAACAGGATGATAATACTAAGCAACATATGCTTTAGGCACAACGTCGGCAGTTACTTTTTCTATTTGTCTTTTCCAATTAAGATGGTTCCAAACAGAATCAACCACAGAAGTGTTTTGTTCCTGACTGGAACTGTGTTTTCGAATGAATTGGTTGACTAAATAATTCAGTGACTTGCTCAAAAAGGCAGTCACTTATTGTGTTCTTAAATAAGTGTGTATTAGGGCTGCACAATGTATCCTTTTAGCACTGATATCGCGATGTGTGCATCAATGATAGTCACATCGCAGGAAGTGCAATGTCTAGCATATAGACAGAGCGACACGCATCATAATCTGAAAACCACGTCCACCGGGGAGAAAACAATCCAACAGTCCCTATTGACTTTATATAGCGTGAGGCTGCCTCTTTGTCATTTCTGACTTATAACAAAAAACAGAATAATGTCACACATCTGTTGCGCTCTGTCTCACTGCCTGTATCCACTTTTGTGTCCTTAAACATTCGTTTTTTGGGGTTGACAGCTTATAATAACTTAGTTCTGGGTTTTTTAGCTTGTTTGCTGTACACACCATGTCACATAGCAGCTTTTAGACATTGTTCTGTGTTTTGTTATAAGTCAGAAATGACAAGCAGGCAGCATCACACTATGCAAAGTGAATGGAGATGGTTGGATTGTTTTCCCCCCGGAGAGGGCGTGGCCTAAATGCAGTCTGTCTCTGGCCCATGCTCTGGCCCCGTTTACAAGTACATGGTTATTTTGAAAAACGGAGACATTTCCCTTCGTTTGCGCCCTTCGTTTACACGCAAACTGAGAATTTGACTCTGAAAACGAGTCTTTCTAAAAACTCCGGCCAGAGTGGAGATTTAGAAAATCTTCGTTTGCACGTTTGTATGTAAACTGAGTGACAAACGGGTGTTCAGAAGGCGGCAACCTCCCCCTTTCTCTCGTGAAGCCAATACGGAAGTAACTTAAACTGCGATTCATCGACTGGCCGCTAGGGACAGGCTCCAAAAGAGAGCAGAATCTCATAGAGTCCCATGTTAAATTGGCCAAGTTTATAGCAGAAAAAAACATGTTTACAAGTTGGTTCAAATTGTGGTTTTGGTCTATACTGCTATTTTTGCCCTTCATGACAACTCTGAGGGGGGTGAATTTTTTATAACTTATATAAAAAAATAACTTATCCGTTTAAATTATATTAAGCCTTAAAGTTCTGCATAATTATGGGCGTGGTCACTTGAGTGACAGGTAGAGTGCGCTGCTGTCTGTAAGCCGTCATGTTACCTCAGCTGCCGCTGAATTTGGCATCTCAGCCGTTTTTGTGCTGTTTTTCTCGATTATTTTATTCAATTATAAAATATGGCTTGCTGCATAATATTCGAGACTGATGTGTGTCTGTGTGCATGCATGGGGAAGAGACACAGAACACACGTTGTTGGATCGTGGCATTGGCTGAAAGTTTTGATTGCGAGATTAACTACAATGACAATACCAGGAGGATATATAACTCTGACAGCACTGCTTGGATATTATAACTAAAACTGCTGCACTATTTTGAAGAAAATATACTTTGGACACAGGCTCATTTGTTTGTTAGATACGATCGCTGCTCAGATTGCATCCTTTTTTGAAGAACGTTGACAGAGAGCAGATCATTCAGAAGAAATGTGAAATGTTTTTTTTGTTTTGCAATGGACATTTATATTTTACCCAAGTGCCACAGATTGGATTCATCTCGCGATATCTATTATAAAGGTATGAAGTCCCATTTGATGTTCCATGTTGTTATTTGCACACCCAACACTACTGGTGTTGGAGCATCTATATCTTAAAAAAACACCGTAAATTGACACTAAACCTTTAGAACTTTCTGATGTTAAAACTTATCTTTATTAATAATTTAGATAGTATCTAGATAGATAGCTCCTTTGCTTGCTAATGTGGTCACGTCGAGCTAGGCGGGCGTGGTTTCAGCAACCAATCACATCAGCTCAAACCACCTCCCCGCCTCTTTGCCCATTTTCAGTTATCCGGGAGTGACGTGCAGTGACGCGCAGCTAAGATGGCCGCAGCCTCATTTTCGCTTCAAAATTGCTGTTCAGTACTCTATGGGTGACGTCACGGACGCTACGTCCATATTTTTTTACAGTCTATGGTGTTCAGGCAGCCAACGTCACAGTATGCGCCAGGGCTCGCACCTACGTCAAAAGTGCGACCTATGTTTACATGTGATCATGGAAGCCTTCAGAGTAGTAGTCGCATTTATGCATAGACAGTAAAAGAAATGGACACAGCGACCCCATTGGAACTCAATTGAGTCAAGTGAAGCCCATTTTTAGCGATTTTTAGCACTTCCCTTTCTGACGCGCAGACTCACACTAAGCTTGATGACGTCCGCAACCTGTCTGACAGATGTAACGTTAAATCTTCTAGTAGCTGTGCGTGCAAACTGCCATCGTTAATCTTGCAGAGACGGCGAGCTTGAGCGGGGAGTTCTTTGGCGTGAGTGAGCAGGAGTAAGTATTCTGATTAATTATTTTGTATAGTATTTTAAAATATAACGCCAGTACGCCATATTAAGATAATCTCCCCGAATGCCTGCGAGCTTCTCTTCCTGTCTGTACGGTTATTTCTCTACTGTGCGACAGAGAGTCGAGTGGTTATGACGCAATCGTTAGCTTATTTTTACAAAAACTGTTTCTACGGGGCCATAATGTAACATAGAAGGTAATGGAGCCCTTTATACATTGTCGTGTATCTTTGGAAATAAATAATGGACAAATGGAGTCTTTAAACGCCTCAGATGTAAAGTTATTCATTGTCAAAGTGACGCCAAAATGAATGGGAGTCAATGGGGATGCTAACGCAAGTGAAGTTCTGCTACAAGATGGCGGCACCCGGTCGACTTCCTTGGGCACTGCATTTATGTTGGTGCAAACTCTTCTCGTGTATTATTCGTTGCTATTTTCGGGATTCTGATTGGCTTACGTGGACTTGAGCTTCTCGTTACACCGCCACCTACAGGTTTGGCATGCTCTTGACGGCATATATACATGGGTACATGTAAATGAACACTTTTCTGAAAACTGACATGTGTGCACAATGTTATTTTTGAAACCGGAGAGGTTGAAATGTCCGTTTATGAAAATAGCCACCCATGTGTAGCCTCTATGGGGATCGTTAATCCGTACAGACCAGGCACCACGTTTTGAAACGCATGCAATTTTCAGATTAATTGCAAAGTTGAACCATCATATAGCGAAAGTTCATCATTTGCACATTTTAGGTCTTGTCAGTTGTGCGCGCTGCTTCTCTGCGCGCACACGGAACAGCGCAGATGCACATGAACACCGAATTATGCTCACTTCCATGTCTGTTTGTGCTTGAACGGACACATGCACGCAGAATTATGTCAAAATGTCCATTACTGCTAGTATCCTTGTAAACGCAGTTGCTTATGGCTTAGGTAATGCAAACAAAGAAAACGGATGTATATCATTGCAAAGGATATTCGGTCTTAAAGTGACAGCAGGCTTGCTGCTTTGTGTCATGAATGTTAACAAACAACAAAATCCAAAGAGAAAATCACTTTTGCAGCTTTAACACAGATTAATTATATTCAGTTTATACAGTGAACACAATGCAGTGTTATTTACATTTGATTATTAATTTTCTGTACCTGAATACTTACCTGAAAATGTAAAGCTCTGCTTATTTCATTTAAATCACCCCAATAATTCTAGAATTATTAATTATTTCCAAATAGAGCTATTCAAGTAATCTGGTGAATTTATTTCATATCATAATATATATCGCAGAAAAACATAACACAATGTCGTTTTTTTCCAATATCGTGCAGCACTAGTGTGTATTTGAACAAACTGGTTGAGTGAATGATTCAAATGGCTCACCTAAGTAACACTGTTGACTTCACTAACCACTGTGCAAACACAGACAAGTGGAGTGATACAAACAGTGAAAAGTCTGTTGTAATAAATGAGCACTATTGGAACATCGGATGACCAATCAAAGTTGAAGAACATAACTTATATTCTGCTAATCTTAACCTTTTTACACACTGTGTAATGTCACATGATTTGTAAATGGCTGTGAGAGTAGTCTTTTTGACAATATATATTGTGATGGCTGTATCGAATTGTGGCACAAACAAATATGGGATCTTGTCATTAGACCTTGCAATGTAAATGTAGCAATTGACTAACTCCAGGAGAGATCATCCAGTCTGACTCGCTGTCTGAATGTGTTAACTGCCCTTCGGTCTGTCTCTCTCTGAGAGCTTTGTGAAGACTCTGCACAAGGCCACGGTGGTGAACTTCATCCGCTTTGTTGATTTTTATGGCAACACAGATTCCCCGCTGATGAGCCGATCTTGTTTGGGTGCATCTATGCTGGTAGAGGCTCTTGATGGTTCGACCTTTTAGATGTGTCTGTGAGCTGTCAATTTCCTTCTCTGTGGGGTTTTTTGTCTGGCTTTCTGGTAACTTCTCTCTTTGTCTTTTTCACTCTTTCAGTGTCTTTATAAGTTTACTTCGCATCCTGTACTGTCAGATTGATTTGCCATTATGTTGTGTCTGATGATGGATTCTTCGAAAGGAGGTTGAGATGCAGTTGTGCTCAAAAGTTTACATACCCCTTGCAGAATATGCAAAAACATTAATAATTTTAACAAAATAAGAAGGTTAATAAAAAATTGCCTTTTATTTTTTATTTAGTACTATCCTGAATAAGCCATTTCACATAACAGATGTTTACATACAGTCCAAAAGACAAAATAATAGCTTAATTTATAAAAATTACCCTGTTCAAAAGTTTGCATTCTTGATTCTAACTCTGTGTTCCTACCTGAATGATCCATGACTTTATTTTTTGTTCCTGAGTCCCTTGTTTGTCCTGAGAAGTTAAACCACCCACTGTTCTTCAGAAAATTCTTCCAGGTCCTGCACATTCTTTGGTTTTCCAGCATCTTGTGCATATTTGAACCCTTTTCAGCTGTGGCTGTATGATTTTGAGATCCATTTTTTCACACTGAGGATGATTGAGGGACTCGTACACAAATATTACAAAAGCTGCAAACATTCACTGATGCTCAAGAAGGCAGTATGATTCATTAAGAGCCAGGGATGTAAACTTTTTGAATTGGATGATCAGTATAAATTGTACTTTTTTGTCTTCTGGGAAACATGTAAGTATGTTCTGTACCTTCTGGAGGGCAGTACTAAATGAAAAAATATGATCTTTAAACAAAATAAGAAAAAAAACTTACACATCATCATCCTGTTCAGATGTTTACAACCCCAGCTCTTAATGCATCGTTTTTCCTTCTGGAGCATCAGTGAATGTTTGCAGCTTTTGTAATAGTTGTGCAGGAGTCTCCCAATTGTCCTCAGTATGAAAAGTATGATTTCAAAAATCACAGCTGAAAATAATGTGCAGGACCTGGAGGATTTTTCTGAAGAACAGTGTGCAGTTTAACTGCTGAGGACAAACAAGGGATCATCCAGGTAGTAATACAGAGTTTTAAGAATAAAGGGTACTTTTGAACAGGGTCATTTTTATAAATTAAGATATTATTGTCTAGTGGACTGTATGTTAACATCTGTTATGTGAAATAGCTTATGCAGGACAGTACAAAAATAAAAAATATCATGCAATTTTTATGATCCCTCTTATTTTGTTAAAATTACATTTTTGCAGATTCTGCAAGAGGTATGTAAGAGCACAACTGTATTTCAGACATTGAATTCATGGCACAATTTTCTACTTTCAGAGAATTTGAGTGTGTGAGAGAGAGATCAAGAGAGAAAGACGGAACTCCAGTGTCAAATGAGTTTAATTAGAGAACAATGGTTTTGAATCATTGTCACCATTCCTCTTTTTTGTCTCCTATTACTTGCTGTACAATCTATGTTTCATTTGTCTTTCTTTGTACAAACTAGGTAGGTTATGTCTGTCCGTCTGTCTCACTCCTTCTTTTTAATAGTAAATTGAATAAAATTGATGAGATTAAAGGGTACATACACACACAGTTTCTGTCAATCTCATGTCAATCTCGAGTACCTATAGAGTCTCGGAAAAGATAGATATGCTGTACTGACTCTTTCTGAAAAAAGCCGAGCTCCTGGAGGCGTGCCGTGGGCAGAGCTAAAGAGCTACGAGCACACACAGCTTTTGCGTAGCAATCGTCTGCAAGCTGCGACATCATTATAAATAAAAAGGGAACAAAAACGTTCATGTTGTTAACATTACATGTACTTGCGTGGCGATTGCCTACAAAACACAGACATTTGATGGCGTTTTACTCACCAACTGCGATCTGCAAATCCAGCGTCAAACTAGGAGTCGTTTACAAAACATTTGTCACCAAAATTCCGGGAAGAAACAAACATACGTGCACAACTCTGTTGCCGCCCTGGAAAAACAAACTGCATCCACTGTTCCCTTAATGCTGGGTTCTTTGGGAAGCTGAAAATGTTATCTTTCCCTAACAACCAAAAACAAACTACTTTGGGGACATTGTTGAAAAATCTCACAGCTTCCGTAACCCGAATGAAGCACATTGATTGGTGTGCTCTTGCTCTGGGTGATGTGTGCGCACGCTCATCAGGGAGAAGTGCCCATACAAGGAATTCCACCCTTTATGACATGATACAGGGCCATGCTCGAAAAAAACTTTCCGAAACGTATCCGAATCTGGAACGAGTGCATTTGGCACAGAAATAGTCCGTCATACGTCCAACTCGTGTTTTGAAACTATGGCCATGTTTAGCATGAGAATGCAACTCTTAAACAGTGTAAATAAGTCATAATGCATGAGATAGCATTCTCCCCCCTTTAAGCAATAAAATAAAATAATAAAAAGCAAAGAATGTGATAATGACAGGGGCGTAGTTTGTGGGGGGGATGGGGGGGAGGTCACCCCCCCAATATTCAAATGCTTCAGTTAAAA
Source organism: Chanodichthys erythropterus (assembly GCF_024489055.1). NCBI lineage: Eukaryota > Metazoa > Chordata > Actinopteri > Cypriniformes > Xenocyprididae > Chanodichthys > Chanodichthys erythropterus. Next base: position 25,332,357 of record NC_090224.1, on the reverse strand, counting down.
CCCCCCCAATATTTCAACATGAAAATCACAGCAGATCAAATGAAAAATATGTAGAATTCATTTATTTTGTAACAATAATTTTGTTTGTATTCAAATATGAGTTTGTCATAATAAATTAGACAAAAATATTCTCCCCCTCCATTGAACCGATTGGTAACGCCCAACCAACGCGCCTCGCTCTTTCACCAAAACAACGCGAGTGGAGCTGTACTGTTTGAATGAGACAGCGCGGGTAGCACCAAAAATGAAGAGAACCGCTGCCCAGCCAACTATATTAAACCGCTGGTCAGTTAAAAAGAATAAAGCATGTACTGAGAAGGAGGTATGAGAATGTTGTGTAATACACTCATATTTTAGCTAGCTAATCCATTACAATGTAGCCATAACTATCAGTGTAACTGTAACCAGTTACCAAAACAGCCGTCTGTTTTGTTTGTTCATTTTTCAATAGTGTCTGTAATGATCAATGACAAAAATATTCACATCGGTGTTTGTTTTCTTCCTAAATTAATCTGACTTTTGAACGAATTGGCTGAATGAACGATTTAAGTGACTCACTCACTCAATAAAAAAGCGAATCGCTGCCGCCTACTGGCGGTTTCAATATTTAACATAATTTCTTTCTTTTTAGAATCACCGTTATGTTAGAATTTGATGAATGATTATACATACATTTCATAAAGTTCTGATAGATAGATAGATAGATAGATAGATAGATAGATAGATAGATAGATAGATAGATAGATAGATAGATAGATAGATAGATAGATAGATAGATTATCCAATAACACTACACATAAAACAGATTATTATTTTTTAATATAAAAAAAAAAACAAAAAAACAAACAGGCAGCATACGTTCAACCCCCCCCAATGTTGAAACCAAATCTACGCCCTTGGATAATGAGACTAGATTTTTCAATGAATTTTACTGGCAAATATACTACGATTTACGACTCATTTAAGACATTATAAAAGCATTATCTTTCTGTAAAGCTGCTTTAAAACTATATCCTTTGTGAAAAGCACTCTGTCTTAGGCACGTCAGTATTTTCACTCCCCAAAAACGTTTTAAGCCAGTTATTTATTTAATTATTTATTTAATTAAAATATTGTTTTGATTTAGTTAATATAAGTTAATTGATAAATAAAAATCTATTTATTACAGTATTTTTTAAAAACATCCTCACTTTACAGCATTTTTACACAAGTGCCTAAAACTCTTCACAGTATTGTATCTTTGCAGGCAGGTTTCTTCAAGCTTCTTAGAGACACGACCACAGTTCTCCTGGATTCAGTTTGTCTCAGTTTCATCTGTTTCTTCATGTAATCACAGACAGATTTGATGATGGTGAGATCAGATCACTGTGTGGAGCACCGGCTGTTATCAGTCTTATTGTATATTAAAAAATCTCACTGGATTATTACAATTAATGGCAAAATAAATGTTTGGAAATGTGAACGGATATTTCCTATTGACACACTACAGCAAAAGATATAAAGATTTTTGCACAGTACTGTGTATGTATGTGTGTATGTATGTATATATATATATATATATATATATATATATATATATAATATACTCGACTTGATTATTAATTTAGTCATAAATTATATTTGATGATCAGTGATGCTAAATAAATCTAAAAAAGAAAAAAAATTAAAGGATTAGTTCACTAATGAAAATTGAAAATTTCCTGAAAATTTCCTGATAATTTACTTAACCCCATGTCATCCAAGATGTTCATGTCTTTCTTTCTTCAGTGGAAAAGAAATTAAGGTTTTTGATGAAAACATTCCAGGATTTTTCTCCATATAGTGGACTTCAATGGAGCCCAAATGGTTGAAGGTCAAAATTACAGTTTACAGCGATCCCAGACGAGAAATAAGGGTCTTATCTAGAAAAAAACATCCCTCATTTTCTAAAAAAAAATGAAAAATTGTATACGTTTTAACCATAAATGCTCATCTTGAAATAGCTCTCTTCTTCTTCTCTATTTGAATTCCAGCAGTGTAGACGCTGCTAAGTGTATTACTGCCCTCCACAGGTCAAAGTTTGAACTAAACTGTTGTATACAATATTCTAGTGCAAGTATATAACAATTAGTTCAAACTTTGACCTGTGGAGGGCAGTAATACACTTAGCAGTGTCTACACTGCTGGAATTCAAATAGAGAAGAAGAAGAAGAGAGCTAGTTCAAGATGAGCATTTATGGTTAAAACTTATATAATTATTTATTTATTTTTTACTTTTTTAGAAAATGAGTGATGGTTTCTCTAGATAAGACCCTTATTTCTCGTCTGGGATCGTGTAGAATGTTTTGAAGCTGCACAGCTGCACTTTGGGTTCCATTGAAGTCCACTATATGGAGAAAAATCCTGGAATGTTTTCATCAAAAACCTTAATTTCTTTTCCAGTGAAGAAGGAAAGACATGAATATCTTGGATGACATGGGGGTGAGTAAATTATAAGGAAATTTTAATTTGAAAGTGAATTAATCCTTTAAATAAGTTATTTTACCTGTGAATACTGTTGATCGTAGCTATTCTTTATTCTTTTTGAATACTGGTACAAAAAATCTGATTATCGGTCTTTAGTTTGAAAGAAAAACTGATATAAACCCTGTGTGTCCATTGACTTTTGAATGGATGGCCATCTACACAGAACCCTTTCTGTTAGTATGATGAAGTGTGTCAGCCACCAAGATGTGTCTATGAGAGATGGATTACACTTCTGTAAGAGCTCATCACAGCTGGCTTATCTTTCGTGTTGGGGAGAGAGGGAGGTTATAAGAACAACCTCAGTGTTGTTTATCTGTGTATCAAAGCTTCTGTCACCTGCAGTTTGCTCAACGCTCACCTCTGTGAAGGGTAAAACGCTGTTTCTCTGGCAGCCCTTGTGTTGCTGTAATTGTAAATGGCTTTGTCTCAGCAGTGGAGCTGCGTACACACACTCACACACATTTTATTCATGTCTCCCCCTGTGTCATCTTTCAGAACAAATATTGCTTTGGTGTTCTGCTTTATTTTTTAAACCTCTTTTACTTTCGTAGGGAATTATGGGCTGGCGGGAATCTCTGTACAGTTTATCCTTTTTTACCTGACGAATTCAAAGTCTCTCTTTGCTTGCGTTCAGATCTTCAGTGTGTTGCAGTTGGGGAAAACATTAAGAGTTGAAGTGCGTACGAGCGAGAGCAAGATTGATGGCCTGCGTTTCTCTCGTGGTGGGTTTTGCGCGCTCTGCCTCGAGCCGTGGGCTTTTTCATCATCTTCCATTAAAGAGAATTTGAAATGCGCTTCCTGGCCTCTATTTATTTAATCAAGCACTTCCTTTAAAAGACGAATCAAATAAACATGTGCTGGACCTTGCAGATGTAATTAGACCCCTTTTGGTCTCTCCTAGTCAATTCTTCCTTCTTTTTGCCTTTTCTGTTGAAGGCAGGAAGATGGCTCTCAATGATGATATATGCTCTAGCTTGTAGAATCATGGGATCACAGGTTTGTTCCCCTATTTACCATGACATCTGGTATAGTAAAGGTCACTAAGGGCTCGGGTGGCTTTAACAATAACTTTAACATTGTATAATTTGTACTGATGCTTAAGGGATGTCAAAGTGAGAGTAGTAGTAGCCTATATAAACTTGCGATAACACTGGTATTACCGATTACACCGGGTGGGGGGGATTATAAATGCAAGCTTGCTTTTCACTTTCGCAATCACGTGTACTCTGTCTATAGGTCTATAATTTGTGGACATCAGGGAGCTGCTATCCATATGCGGGGTACTGAAATTGCTTTTCACTTTTGAATTTGCGATCACAAGTACTGTGTATAGGGAGCGGCGGTGCTGACCGCACATTTTACAAGATGAGACATTTGTCAATGATGCTCAGGATCTGTTGCGCCCCAAATCCTCTGCCATCGCCTTTTCAGTCATCTAATTTCTCCTATACTCTTGTCACTTAAGTGAAATCTGACTCCTGCTGAACTGTATGTATTGAGCAGAACAGATGCTTTAAGTTTATAATTGTAGCATCTGTTGTCCAACTGAACTAATGGTTTTTATTTCCATTAAAAAAAACAAAAAAAAAAACGACAGTGGTAGGTGAGTAATGTAATTTGTGTATGGCTGAACACCTTGTAATACTGCATCATGCCTACTGATGCTGTGAGGTATCTAAAATGTATTATCTCAAATTTTAGTATTGCATCAGCTATATTTCCAGAAAAAAATAGATAGAGAGTGGGAGAAAGAAAACGAAAAGGTAATTTAGTGGGGAAAACATGGATATTTGTTGTCATTTTTATCCTGTTGTATGTCATATTTGTTTTGCTTCGTCACTGTCTTTGTGGGTTTTGGTTAATTTGCAGTTGTCGGCTTTAGGTTTATAGGCTTTCCTTCATTTCGTCATCTTATCATTACAGATTGTTATTATTATTCATAATATTTTGTAAACTGTAATAAATCAACTGCTAGTCTCATCTTGTTGCACTCAAGATGAAACAGGAAACACCTCATGTTATGCATGCGGTGTGTTTTTTTGGAGCCGTTACACCATAGTAACTTTAACAGTCACTAACCTTTTGGACATGTAGTAAATACATTTTGCTTCCTCTGCGGTAGTTGGATTAATTCAAAATCTTAGCCTGCCTCATATCACAAGGAACAATGGGTGGGAATTTTAATGATTGTGTTTCTTTTTGTTGTGGATTCAGTTGTTCAGCTGATGGTTTTTATCCTGTTGCCTTGCTGTTGAACCACATGAAGAATACGTTCCACTACCAGCCGTAGTGTTTTTTAAGGATGCTAAGGATGCTTGTACTCTCTCTCATCCCCTAAAATGTTTGAGGGCTCCCTATTTATTTATATTTCATTCCCAAGGAATGGATCCAGTGGAAGGTTTGCATACTAAACTCACCTGGTGCTCCTTAATGTTCTTGTGGCACTAACATCTGCCATGGGTGGTCCAATCACTTAATTGGCATGCAGTTGTAGAAAATCTTTCATCACCTTGGCTTGGAGCATCTGTCAAAAATCAGAATCACAGATTCTTGATAAGTTCCAGAAAGTAAAAGATTACAGGATAATATAAGATGAAAAGATCTGATTCAAGGACTCCATCCATATTTTCTGCCCAACCCTCTACTTTGCGAGTAAATCAGTTGCACATGCGACCAAATTTCATGAGAGATGACTAAAAATGTCTTTTTATTAGCTAATGGCTAATAAAAACTAAAAAGACTAAAAAATTATTGCAGTCGACTGCATTTGAGTTGGAGGCAAAAAATAAGTTAAGCACAGATGTAATTTCATTTCTTGCTGAGCTTTATGCACTGTCATTGTTTGGCTGAGAGTGCCCCCTGTGGCTTTCTCATAAACGCACGCTCAACGTGAGAGAAAGAGAGTCATGAAAGTTTATCATTTGCACATATTTTTTTATTTTTTTTTTGCCTTGCCAATTTTAACATTCATGCGCTAAAAGATACAAAAGATAACTTTTCATACAGTGAACGTGAGTTTTGTCTGCAGCCAAATCTGAAGTGCGTGCCTAGAAAGCCGCGTCTGACAGCACGCAAATACTGAATTGAAATACTTTCACGTTTTGCGCTTGAATGGACAATTTCACACAAAATTGTCTAAATGCCATCTTGGCAAGCGAGTATCTTAGTAAACATAGTCGGTTACGTCTTAAGTGAATGTAAACAGCTGAGAAAGAAACAAAAAATCACTCAATGCTATTGACTAAACTTTTGTAACTGTAATAAGGATTAATCATATTTGATTTATACAGTGAAGACTATGCAGTGCTATTTTACATTTGATTATTTTATTGAATTTCTGTACCTAATCTACATCTAACTACTGCTTGATCTAAATAGAATTTAATTAGCATCTTTTCTATTGTTTATTTGTGATATTGCTTGTAGTTTGATTATTTTACCTTATTTTATTACAGACTGTTTTCTTGACTTTAATAGTGTTTGAAATTTATATTTTATATTTATGTAGATTTTTTTTTTTAAATTTGCATTCTTGCATTTCATATAAAAAGTCTGGTGAGTAAAAAAAAAAAAAAAATTACTAGCCAATGGCAACGAGCTTCAGTGTGTCCGTAGAGGGTTGCTCCCCATTCCTTTCTCATCCTGTTCTCATCAGTCTTTTCCTTCATTGACCTCTTCTGTGTCCTGAGCTTTTTTGAGACCAGAGCTATGCCTCTTTGAATTGCGCACAGTCTAGCCAACTAATGTTTGTATGAGAGTTGGAGTGGAGAATTTGAAGCGGTTAATGAGAAAAAGCTGGGAAGACAGATGAGAGCTCAGCATGGCTTTCAGAAGCTGAATATTCAGAACCATAAATAAGAGGAAGGCAGAGCACGACTGAATCTGGGTTGGAAGGAAAAAAAGGAAAAGGTTTGTTCTAAAACCTAGTGAGCTGCCTTCTATGGCTGTATCCAAATTGAAATGTAACCTTATAAGTGAACATTTTGATACGCTCTACATAGACAGCAACTACAAATTATGCTTCACACTTGAGAGGTACAGGAGACTCGCAGTTGATTTCAGTCATTTAGGAAAACCATCAAGTTGTTTTGCTGGACTGGTTTAAGCTGGGTTAAGTGTTCCAGACTGAAACAACACACTATTAATCATTAAAATAAAAAGCATAGACAAATTTTCGTAGAGCATTATACGTATTTAGAATAAACCTTACTCTTGCTTTGTCTGCCATCTTGAATAGATTTTGTTTTTCACTGAGCTTGACGCAGTGCATTGTTTGATTGCCTTCTTCACAAAGGATACATGCTGTCTTACAATTTGTGCAAAAGAAGGTATCTACATTTTGGAACAGCCTTTGTATTGGGGGCATGACTGATGCCTTAAAATTCTGCCTACGTAGGCAACTCACAAGGTTTTGGGGATTCACAAAGGATTTTGCTGTATCACTTTGGTGCTTCACTGATCTCGGCTTGGTTTGATCATTTCCACATCTAAAGGACAGCACTCTTTCTATCCTCTCTTACTTTACCCTCTCTCATTTTAGTCCTGCTGTCTACCCTTCATTCGTTTTTTGCCTATCCTCTTGTCACAGACTGACTGGAAGGGGAGGATTGTGTCTTTCCCGCAATAACACAGCTGCAGTGAGACAGACACGGCCGACTCACTCTCACCGCCGTTCTGCAGCGCTCTAATTTTCGGAGAGCTTGAAAGAATCGTTGTTTATCCCCGAGCCCTGCAGGCTGATCTGTATCCTGTCAATGTGGCCCTCTCCCCCACCATTCCGACGTTCCTCTCCTTCACTCCATTCTGTCTTCCCGTGCTCCTTTGATTCCACTCCCTCTCTCTGTGCTCCACAACTTGTTCTCCATAATTAGAACGAGCACGTAGGGGATGGAAAATGAGGGAGGGGAGAGAGGCGCCAGGGCCGTGCTGATGAGGCAGATGAGAGAGCCATCTGATTGGCTGAGCCGTTGGCAGGGGACGTAAGGGGGGGATGGGAATCTGCACCGCGATTGGATGAAGTTGCTCTTCGGGGAGGAAGTAAAGCATAGATTGAGGCCTAACTCGGCTGTGTGTGTGCGTCTCGCACTCGTTTTCTCTCTGAAGCCTCTACAGGGATCCAGGCTCCTCTCATCAACAGCTCATCAAATCAAGCACAGCCTTGCCGTTGTCTACTGTGTCTCACTCGCTCTGCAGACGCATACATTAGTCACTGCTTGCGTGAGAGATGAAAGACGAAGCCCTTTTATGTTTTGTCGAAATCTTTTATCTGTCCTTTCATTCTCCTTTGTTAGAGATGTGCAAAATGCCGTAGTTTCTAAATCAACTAGTCAGTGCATTGTCTGAACGACTAGTCGACCTATTTGTAAAATAATTTTCCCTCCATGGTATAAGGCTGGTTTCAACCCCAGTTGTACACTTTTATTCGGAGGTATTTGCAATGTGGAAGTTGGACTATTTTTAACTTGTCAAAAATGACATTGACAATTGCTTCTAATTGCAGTGTATGACTGCAGTGGCCACGCACTACCACTTAAATATTAGCAAAATGAAAAATATATGTAAGACAAAAACTAGCCAACCTCACTAATAAATTATTAGTTGACCCATCCCTACTTTCCACATAATGACGAGCTGTCCCATTACAGCTTGTCAATAAGGAAAGATAATCTGAAAGCTGTTTCGTGCCTTCAGGCACTCTCATTGCCCATATTAACAATGCTAATTGGTTCAGTGGATCCAATTCTTTTTTTAATTTGGGTTTCAAACAGTCTTGTTTTGTTAATTGATGATAAGGGAATTGTGGTCTGCTGTAGATGGATGACTCTCTGTCAAAGAGAACACCACTGTTGCTAAAATGCCAATGGAAACATGCTCCAGCTGTGACCTTCTTCAGACTGTCTGGGGAGATATAAAACCAACAGGCAATCGTTCCTTGTACGGTTGTTTGAACCCCAAACCCTAGTTGCATTCTCAAGCCAAGACCTTGACAAGGAAGTCGTTCAGCCAGTGAGACGTTGGAGCTTTGTCTTGCTGTAGCTTTACTCTGCGGACCTCTTGACTTTTGACAGGAAATGAAAGATTAATGTCTGCTTTTAACAAAGATCGGATTTGAGGGCCACAGAGGGAAAGCTCTTGAATGTTAGTGAGCACACAGAAGCCCCCTTTCGTTGTAGTATTTAGTCTCAGAGCAGCCGAGCTGGAGTGCGCCATGCAGTTGAGGTGAAGTGTGCTCGCCTCCTTCATCTCTGTATTCTTTCATCCGTTTATTTCTGTGTTGCTCTGGGGCAGAATAAAATGTAGCCTCTCAGGAATATGCATGTGCTTCAGATGACTATGATACAGTACTGGCGCTAAAATTCACAGAGGCCAAAATTGGTTTGAGTTGGCCCTCTCTCCCCTGAGCCCGATGAGTAGGGTATACTATAGAGCAGTGGTTTCCAAACCTGTTCCTGAAGCGCCCCCAACAGTGCACATTTTGTATGCCTTCCTTAATCAAACACTTCTTATTCAGGTCATAAGCTTGTTAGTAGACTCCAAGACCTGAAGTGGGTGTGTCAGATAAAGGAGACACTGAAAATGTGAATTTTTGGAGGGGGTTTAGAAACAGTGTTGGGAACCATTGCCTTAGAGCACCTTAGTGGGCTCCTCTCATCACAGGGCCTGGATGTAACCAAGTAAAAACATATTTAAAATGTGTATGATTTTTTTTGTACAACATGACTATACTAACCATGTCATAAAAAGTCAAATTATCTGATGTTTTAAGATACTTTAGTTGACTGACACACATACCCCTTTTCCACCAAGGCAGTTTTAGTGCTGGTTCGGAGCCAGAGCCTAGTTTCAAATCAGTTCTTTGTCTTTTGACACAAAAAGCACCAGCTCCGAACCAGGAAAAGTGGTTCGTAAGTAGCACCAAAACATTGCTGGGCTAGAAGTAAGAACCGCTTGTGTCAGGGGCTGGGGGCGGGGTTACTGTGACCAACAACAAGAAACTTGTGACCGCCATTTTTGAAATAGCAGCTAATCGAGCTAATAGCAGCTCGATTGTAATCTCCATCTATATACAAATTATGGCGAGCCGTGTTTGGATGCCGATGTAGGTTTGCAAAACCATGAGCTTCAAGAGTAGTGAAACATCCGCGATTGTTGATAGAAGGCTTGTTCGAGATGCATCGGAGCAGCGCGGACCGATTCGGTGGGTGCCGCGGATACGCGGGAGCGTTTGTAGAGTATACGACTCCTTGTGCTTTTGGATCATTCTCGCAGAGCTTTGATGTCATGCACGATTGCTCTGCGAGAAGCTGATGCATCTCAAGCGAGCCTGGTGTATTTGTGTTTGGCACTGCAGCGCTAGGTTTGCTGTGAAATATGAGCCCGTGGAAAGGCAAACGGTTCTTAGAAGGCTCGTCAGTTGAACCAACTCTGAACTGGCACTAGCACTAACTCTGAACTAGCGCCCGGTCCGTGCTGGTGAAAAGGGGGTTAACGTCATAAGTAGGGATGCACCGATACCATTTTTTTTAAGGACAGAGTACGAGTATCGCTACTTTTTTTCTAGTACTCGCCGATACCAATGCCTATAGATTTATTAATTTCTCTCTCTCTCTTTTTTTGGTGATGTTGCACAGTGAGACTAATGAATGTAAGACAGCTTCTTTACAATTACTCTAATGAAAAAAGTAATAATTTTTATGTGCTTGTCACAAACATAAAGAACAAAAATTTCACAGTGTCCAATAATCTTCAAAGGGCATAATTACCTATATATAAAAAAAAAAAAAAAAAAATATATATATATATATATATATATATATATATATATATATATATATATATATATATATATATATATATATATATATATATATATAAAAATTGTTACATAAAAAATTACAAATTACAAACAATACAACAAATACTATAAAAATACAAATTAAACTTTTTTTCAGATACAGTAGGTTTATTTACCATGTATACATTTATTTAACATCTTTTGTTGTTTTATTAACATTAATGACAAATATAGGCTACAGTCCCTTTAAGACTGAATCCACAGATCATTTTCACCCAAATGTTTATGTTGACTGAAGCCATAACCGACTGTATTTACATGAAATACTCCACATGATGGACATTTTGACAACTATGTGTGCATTTGACCATTCAGGGGCGAGGAGAACTGATCGCGCGCAAGAAAGAGAGCGCGCATCTGAATTGTAATTGAAAGCTTGCAGTTCGCAACGTATGGGTCATCATTATTAATTTATAAAAGTATTTCCACACCTCTGAGGCTGACATTGTTTCTGCTGCTGCCGCCGATGTCTCTGTGCACGGGAAATTCTGTCAGTTACGTCACGTGAAGTATCGGTCTTTGGTATCGGGGACATTTTTACGAGTACAAGTACACAAGCTTGGTATTGGGTCGATACCGATACCGGTACAGATACCTGTATCGGTATCGGTGCATCCCTAGTCATAAGGGTCTTCATAAGTCTTCATTTGTTGCACCACATAAATTTGTTGGTTGCAACACATGACTTTAGCAGGCAAAACTCTTAATGAGGCTTTCCCACATTATGATGTCAGCATAGTAAACACCACTATTTCAGACAAAAAAGGAGAATCATCATTGAGCCACTTATCGAACACAGGTCCACATCAAAACCTCTAGTGTGAAAGCTAGACCAGCATGCAGATGTGCACTTAACCAAATGAAGATCAAGTTTAATAAAGTTCAAATCCATATCAGAGACCAAAGAAACACAAGAATTGCTTCAATTGTGTTTACAAAAAATGGATCCCCTCAGTGATAAAAGTCAATTAATTTAAATTAAAAACATTAATTTAATACATTTTGCTTAGATATCTGAGGAACCTGCTGTTACTGATATTTTTATTTAGTACTAAGCAAGAATCAAACTTCCCTTACTGGAAAGCTTGCGGAAGTCATTGTGATGCAATTTGTCCACCTGATTTACACCGTCCTGATGTAGCCCACTTTTGAGTCTGTGCATGTGCAAATGACTTGAGCTCTTAAAAACAAATGTCCACTGTTATCCATCCACGCTCATGATCTATACAGTATACTTTGAATGTCTTGCATGCTCACCTATGTGCAAGATAGAGCAGAACACGATAAATGAAGCATACCCTGGCTCTTCGAGCTCTTGAAACCTAGAATATGTTCGTTATGTGTATACGAAACAAAACATATTTTGAAGACAGATGGTGCTTCCACCTTTAATTTGGGTGAAGAATTGAACATGTGCACCCCAGGATGTAGTTCATCAGCAGTGTCTCCCATCACTAGACTGCCGGCAATTGTTACCAGACAGAAGACGACGCCCACAGCTGGCATGATGCCATCTCCAACTGTGGAGGGTGGGTTTGATCAGAGTTTTTTTTTTCTTTTTTTTTTCTTAAATCTAAGAGCAAATGCAGCTTCCCATATTAAAAAAACAAAAAAACAAAAACAAACAAACCCTTAATTCTGAACTAAACAGATACCTTGTACGGTTGCCAAAAGCCTTTTCACACATACAGTTTTTACAGGTAAATTGCTATTTAGAGATAATGTGTAAACAGGATTTTTTTTTAAAATACCAGTAAATCAGTTGTGGCAATTTTCCAGTACAAGAAGTTTTAACAATTAACCTTCATATTAAAGGGATAGTTCACCCAAAAATGAAAATTCTGTCATTAATTTTGACTTTGGCAGTTTGATACACGCTCTGAACCACTGATTCAAAACAAATGATTCATTAAGCTTCGAAGCTTCATGAAGCAGTGTGTTGAAATCGCCCATCACTAGATATTGTTGAATAAAGTTGTTATTTGTTTTTTTGGCAAAGGTCTTATGGGTGTGGAACGACATGATGGTGAGTAATTAATGACAGAAATTTCATTTTTGGGTGTACTAAACCTTCAACATTAACAATTTTAACTTATACTGTGGTGTTAAGATGTTGTTTAAAAAAAAAAAAAAAAAAAAAAAAAAAACTTTTACCATAAACTGTATTTTCTTCAACAAAAACATTAAAACAGAGCAGAACAAATATTATAGTCTGATTTTAACAAGCCTCTATGCTTTCATGCTTGTGGTTGCCAGGTGTCACAAGTTTAAATTCCCCAATCAGAGCTTTTCTTTTAAAAGGATACATTTTTCTGCTCTATGTTTAATGGAATATTCAAACCTGGCAACCATGCACACACACACTCCCAACACTGCAGAAAAAGAACCAATGATCTGAAAACAGACAAACATGCTGCAGTTTAGCAATCTCCATTGAGAAATTATGCTCAAATGATTGTTTAATACAGTCTGTGTTCTTTCACATGGCCACTTGTGCTATTTGCTAAATCTGCGCTCAAACTTTCTCAGTAATGAACTGTAAGAAATCCAACATATTGATCTCGACATTGGGCTCCAAACAACATTAAAACCCAATTGACTTTTCAGACAAATAGTCTTGCCAACCTCACACTATTAGCCAATGTTTAAATGTCCAGCCCAGTAGGGCTGCTTAAACAAATGCAATTGCAATTCAGTTTTGTAACACTAGTGGAACAGAAATATAATTGAAACGATGCATTCATATGGACCTTTTCACATGGGGTACAGTGTGCTGAAAGCCCATTTCCTTTACCACCATTTCCATTTCCTTTACCGAGCTCAGTTATACAGGTTGAAACCCTGCATGTGAGAGTGGAGCTCTCAGACGTTCTGGGTGAGAAAAGATGGCAGGGACGATTTTGACAGGCCACCTGCTGAGCGAGTCTGATCCGCCATAGACGTCTCCTATCGCTGCTGTCAACTGAAAAGCACTGACATCAGCCACAACAGAAAGCCACTGTCACACTTCAGTGTTTAATGGGCTGTGAATGGGATCTGCACACAGTGACGTGATGGTAGCAATTTTACATGCCCTATCAGACAGCTCTTTGATGCTACCACTGACAAGATGAGATATGATGAGGTGACGGGAGATCTGACATCCTCTCTCACACACTTCTGTCAGTTTGGTTCCTCATACAGACACGTAGAGCATTTCTCATTATCACGCAGTGCGGATAAAGTAATCTTTTGTTGTCCGTCCTTTTTTGTTGTTTCGTTTTATCTGTGTGTCTTAAAAAGAAAGGCAGCTTCATTTCTCCATCTAAACACACACACACACAGATGCACACACACTTGCTGTAATGATCTGACTGTCTCTGTCTCTTTACTTTCATGGATATCCTTCACAGTTTTAACATTATGTAATAGAGATGTCACAATGGTCGACTAATTGACTAGTTGTTCAATAAGTGACTAATAAATTAGTGAGTTTGACTAGTTTTTTCTTAAATATATATTTTTAGTTTTGATGTTTTAAGCAGTTGTGCTTTAATTAGCGTGCCGCCGGCATGCTGTGCTTTAGATGTGAGACAGTTTGCACAGTTAAACCCCCTTGGGAAAATTTGCATCTTTAAATTGCAAAGCCCCTTTTAAGCAGTCCGATATCTCTGGCCATTGCATCCTGTCTTTTGTTGTTTCTTTAGCATCCCTCAATGAGTGTTGTATTTTTAAGATGTTGTTGTGTAAGTAAAAAGTAGTTATACTTTTTTTTTCTTCTTTTTTTTTTTTTTTAAATAAAGAACCTTGCATTCTTATTCGATCTTCTGTGCTCCATCTAGCTGTATTTTTTAAGGGTTAGTTCACCCAAAAATGAAAATAATGTCATTTATTGCTCACCCTCTTCGGAATACAAATTAAGATATTTTTGATGAAATCCGATGGCTCAGAGAGGCCACTATTGAGAGCAAAGCCACCGAAACTCTCAAGATCCATAAAGGTACTAAAAACATATTTAAATTAAAAAAATAAAAAAAGACTTTTCAACAATATATCATGATGGTTGATTTCAAAACACTGCTTCTGAGCGTTACAAATCTTTTCTTTCGAATTAGTGATTTGGATCTCCAATCAAACGGCTAAACTGCTGAAATCACGTGACTTTAGCGCTCCGAATCACTGATTAGATTCATAAAGCTCCGAAGCAGTGTTTTGAAATCGGCCATCACTAGATATTGTTGAAAAGTCATTATTTAAAAAAAAAAAAAAAAAAAATTGGCACACAAAAAGTATTCTCGTCGCTTTATAATATTAAGGTAGAACCACCGTACTCGCATGAACTGTTTTAAATAAGTTTTTAGTACCTTTATGGATCTTGAGAGGTTCAGTGGCTTTGCTCTCAATAGAGGCCTCACTGAGCCATCAAGTTTCATCAAAAATATCTTAATTTGTGTTCCGAAGATGAATGAAGGTCTTGGGGGTGTAGAACGACATGGTGGTGAGTAATTAATGCTAGAATTTTCATTTTTGGGTGAACTAACCCTTTAAAAGCAGCAACATAGTATAAGTTTCTACTAAGAAATGTGCAGAATCTAGTCAAATGAACACAGAGCCAGCCTAATTATTCATGGCTTCTTTAAGAAAATAAGGCAGTTGGTCTATTTCTTTGTTGTATTGCACATCCCAATTATGTAAGAAATTAGATCTGGTCCAGAATGTAAATAGAGTCATGCAGTGTTCAGCCAGTGCCTTTGTTATGGTGTCATTAAATATGTCAAATGTTTGATTATACTGCAATGATTTGTTTAAAGAGGGTTTTTAAAGTAAACAGCACATGAAGCTCAACAGTGACCGCACTCTTGTTCTTCGGCCTTGGTTCTGGAAGTATTTTTCTCATTCATTTTCCCCATAAGGATTTCAGAACAATCAATAAAGACTTGAACCAAACGAACCAGCTCCAAGATTAATCACAACATTACAACATTTCTTTGGAAACAAAGGAAGACAGAATGCACAAAGGAACTATGTACTTACTGTATGAGGAATGAATGAACTACTTCTCTCATAAAGAATTAATCATAATTTTCACCCTTATTATATTATTTCATTCCGATCAAAATTGTATCTTCGCATATCAGATACTTCATATCTATGACCGCAGACAATAAACATGTTCCATTACTTGAGTCTCAAAGATGAAATATAAAGACAAAAAGACCAACCTTACCATTTTCTTTGTTCTATTGTCAGTTCTTTGTATTGGCTGAAGAACTGTATACTATTTTCAGGGCTGAATAGAAATCTTACAATTTTTATTTATTTATTTATTTTTTGTAGCTATTTATTTGACTATTAATCGTCTCTAAAATAAAACTGAAGCTATAGATCATAAAAAAATAACATTTCTCATTCTTTTTTTAAATTTTTTTTAGCTTATATTGTGCAAGCTTAACTGTTCAGAGTACTGCTTAGCATAGTGCTAGCCAAATAGTGATTAGTACTAGTTTAGCCTAATCCCAAAGTGTAATCATACGTTTTTATTTACCAAACTGTTCATGACACCATGACTCCTGTTTATATGGTTCTCTAATTGGTGGACTTTATTTGTCTGCAATTACATTTTTTAATGAACTTGGAAGTCAGGCAACTTTGGGGTGCAGTTTTTTTTTTTGTAAATAATAATAATAAAAAAATTATTACTGTTTCTACAAAAATATTTAGCATCACAGCCATTTTCAGTGACAATAATAAGAAGTGTTTCTTACACAAAATCAGCATATTAGAATGATTTCTGAAGGATCATGTAACATTGAAGACTGTAACGATGCTGAAGAAATTATATTTTATCTTAAAATAGAAATGATTTTTTTTTAAATTGTAATAATATTTCATAAATTACAGTTTGTACTTTTTTTCATTACTCTTTTTTTTTTTACCCTAAACTTTTGAATGGTAATGTATCATCACTTAATCTCTAAGCTCATGGTAGGTCTATCTTGAAAGGTTTAAACTTTATCACTAAAAATCAATTTCACTATGGAGATTTAGAATGACCTTTTTATTTCCTGAATCCTGCTGTGTTTCTCTGTTGGTGTGATCACACCCACTGTGGTTAAAGTCTTTGCCATTCACGCATAGGCAAGCACCACTTTGTTGTTCTTCTTTTCAAGCATATAGAGTAACTACAGACTTCTTCTATCAGCTCACCAGTTGTGTGAAATATAGCAGACCTTTTTACATCAGAAGTATACAGCCTATCTGTGTCACACTGATTTTTCAGTATGAAGACTTATTATTGTTGCTGCTCCTGTCAGAAAGATACATATATTTTCCTCCATCTCCCTTGCGGTTGCTTAATCCACCTCCACTCCCGGCTCCAGCACGCTCTCTGTGTCTGGGGAACGCTCTCGTCAAACCCAATATGTCAGCCTCTTTTCAGATTGTCAGGCATCACAACAGGGGAAGAGAATTCCTCCGTCAGCGCATTGTGTGTGTGTGTGTGTGTGTGTGCATGTGTGCGTACTCGTATTGCCTTATGGCCACACTCTTTCACTGATGTGCGACTATCTATTGTCTCTTCCTATGACTAGCTGGAGCACAAAGCCCTAAACTGCTCCAGCATCCATTTTTTGGATTTCTTTTTCTGTGGTTTCAACATCATCAGAAGAGAAAAATCATGGTTGATTTCTGTGCCACTTTTTTTTTTTTTTTTTGGAACAAAAAATAAAATCTCTTGATTGAGCCTACACTATGCCCCGATTAAAAGAGGTTACTAACCACTCATACTTTAGCATCTGTTAAGGCCCTGATATACTCATGGCAAAATTCTAATTCATTCTTCGAAAAGAAGTTCGAAATACATGAGCAGCAGTATACTGTTAGCAAACATCCATACTCTACTGAGAGCAGTGGTTAGATGAATATGTAATTATGTGCTGCGTGCTTTCATTTCAATAAAATAAATGCACAACAAAAATGACAGCAATGAGTATACAACAAAGAAAGCATCTGATCATAGAGGTGTGGATGTTTTCATGAGCTTTGCATTTCAGCGCTCCAGTAAAGTCACATCACATTTATTTATATACCACTTCATACAGATTGTCTTTAAAGCAAGCAGCTTTGCAGTATTAAACATTAAAAAACAGTGTCAGTGTCTGTCAGTTAGAATTACAACTTCAATTTCTACTATAAAGCGGCTCTCCAGTGTATTCATGCTTTTACTCGCGGATGCATGACCTCGACGGACCGAACAGAAGAAATGAACCAGAGAACATTTCCATGCCAGAGAGGGAGGAGCCTCAGAGCCAGACCTACCTATTATGTAATCACTACAGACCAATGATAGTTTGAAGGTGTTGACCAGCCAGAGTGAACTTTTACAAAAAGTTCACTTTAGCAGGTTGTTTTGAACTCTTGAAACATGAAAAATGAACTTCGTTTTGGCCTGATTTTGTTTTAAATGACATTACACCAGTTCGTTCTTTGATTTCATATCAAAAGACTATATTGAGGCCTTTAAAGTATATTGAGGCCTTTACAGTCCACCATTTTAACTGACAAACTTTTACTTATGTGTAGGTCAGTCTATTAAAAAGTCCTGTGTTTTTGGATAGTTTATGTGGAGATTCCAGGAATGATCCAAATATTTTAAAAAATATTATATTATATTATATTATATTATATTATATTATATTATATTATATTATATTATATTATATTATATTATATTATATTATATTATATTATATTATATTATATTATATTATATTATATTATATTATATTATATTTCTTTTTTTAAATGCATTTATTTTTTAAAAATAAAAAAATCTGCTTCAACAAAGCCCTTAAAACTAAGTTTTGAATTCTGAGATTTTTTAAAGAGACCAGGCTTCAGATGGCCACGCCTGGCTCCCCAATTATCCTACCATAATTCCTTCATGTTTTAATTGGGTCGTATGGGGGCTGTCATGTGAAATGATGAAGGATGAGCATTGGGTGGGCTGCATTACTCAATTTCACCAATCAGAAGAGAGAAAGATGCTGTATTCCTTTTCTTTTTTTTCCCTCTCTGTCTTTTCTCCTCTGCTGAGATTTGGAGTGTGAGAGATGGAAAGAGAGGAATTTTGAATGGCCAATGAGCCTGAATAATTGCGTTCATCAATTAAAGAAGCCAGAGACTTAACGAACATAACTAATTATGGACATAAATCAAGCAAGCTCCAGCCTTGACTAATTTGTACAAGGTTGAAGTGGTTTGACTTATACCACTAGGAGTTTTGAAAAAAAAAGAAAAAAAAAAAGCTTGCCGACATGTCTACAACGTCACAAAAAATAGTTTAACAGAAGATGCCTATGATACCATTTAAAATAGTTCTCCTTAAAATGTTGTCATCATTCAATCCACTTTCCAGACCCAAATTACTTACTTTGTTCTGTCAAACACAAACTGAGGAATTTTAAAGAATATTCATGCAGCTGTTTTTCACACAATTAAAATGAATGGTGACAAGCTGCAGAAATAACAAAGCCCATAAAATAAAAGTGGTCCATATGACTTTTATGTTATACTTCAAGTATGTTATACTGTAGCCAATTTATATTCTGTTCTATTTATTTCTTTATTTTTTTGAGGAAAAGATGGTGAGTTCAAATCAATATTTACTAAAAATTTTCTCTACCTATTTTCAGATCTTTTTGACTTCATCTTATATTCAAATATATCACGTCAAAACATATCACACTAGGTTTTACTTCATTATTGCAGTGGCTTGTAACCAATCATGACGTCATTTGCAAATATGAGAATATTAGGATACGATTCATAATGCTCCAAGATTTGAGAGCGGTGTAACATATTTTCAATGAAAAACAACTTCAAATTTGGTCCATATTACTTCAGATGACTTGTAAATATAGTTCACAAGTATAATAGTTATGATCTCTTTTTGTCCTTTTTGGAGCTTAACAGCCCTTGGTCATTATTATATAGTTGAAATAGAGTTGAGTGAACATCTCTTTTTTAGATGGTCATGAATAAATGATAATGGAGTTTAGATTTTTGGGGGATGAACTATCCCTTTAAAGGTTGAAGATGTCGGCTCCATAGCATGAACTTTTTACGAAATGTGACTTCTTGTGACCATCCCTCTTTTTGAGTCATCTGGAAAAAGAATCTATGATAACACTAACAAGCTGTCTAGCGTATCTGGAAAAAACGTGACTTTCCAGTGGAGAAAGTTACCGCTGGAAGTAGTTGACCCACAGTTTTCACGACACTCTGTCGTTGAGGCTGATATGTGGTATTGCATAAAGCTGAGCATATGTTCCTCTTCATCCTCAACTAGGTCATCACCACTAAGCCTGCAACGTGAAGTTAGTCTCTCTTTTGAAAAAGTTTCCATCACAATCATTCATTGCACTCCATAAGCCACAGTGTTCGAGCTGGAACCACTGGCTCATTTGTAGTGGAATTTAAGGCCTCATTGGAAAGTTTTGTTCCATAGTCTTTCAGCACCACTGGGCCTGTCATACTACACGGCAAAGGAAATCAGTTTTATTTTTCCCTTATTTGGCATGGTGCTTATTGAATACACAGCATCAAATTTTTGCAACCCAGTATCATCGTTGCAATTGAGACCATGGGAAAGTGATTATTGAGATTCGACAACCACCAGCTCGTCAGGAGCTCGTAAAACAACCATTCTACCAAAGTTCCTTTGCTGCAGTCCAGGCCAGGAGTTGTTATCACCTCAGCATTTGGAAACTAATGTCAGTCGCACAGTTGATTATGGTTATTTGCAGACATGAACTCAGAGCCCATTGGCGTGACTGTGGTATTGGCTGCATTCAAGATCACCTGTGGGGTAAAGAACATAGACTGGGTCCCTATGCCCCCTAAGTGAAGTATTTACAGGGTTTAGTTTGGCACAGGTTCTAATTTTGGCAGCATACACTTAGCATTAGTGCAGTATGTTCAGACTGACTTACAGATTTTTTTTTAGTACTGTCTCTACAGGTTCGCTGCTTCAGAACTGCTGTCATTTTATCCTTTAATTTGCTCACTTCCAAATGGGAAATGGCATCAAGTCCATTAACCAGTAGTGTTTTATGGCTACAACCTTGATTGGAGTCTTGATAAATATGAAAAGGGCCCAATCTTCAACTTTCCCTTATTCTGTTTGTGTACTTCAGGATCTGTCTGGCTCAATAGATGACCTCCCCACTGGAACAGAGGCGGGTCTCAGTTCGGCTGTCAGCGCTTCAGGTTCCACCAGTAGTCAGGGCGAGCAGAGTAACCCTGCTCAGTCACCTTTCTCGCCCCATGCCTCGCCCAGAGTCCCCAGCATGCGCAGCGGGCCCTCGCCCTCACCAGTCGGATCACCAGTGGGTTCCAGCCAATCACGATCTGGGCCCATATCACCTGCCAGTGGGCCAGGTAAAAGATTCTGAGTGAGATATAATTTTTTGATTTTGTTTTTTCATAAATATTTCAGGGAGAAATTTATCTGCTGTTTGAAACTTTTTATGTTGTTTAATTTAATTTAATTGTTTGAAATACAATTTATGTAATTATGTTTGAATTATATGAGATTATGGGAATTTTCAGGAATATTGCAGTACCTTTTTTCCTGCTAGTGCGACCAAAATTTTGTTAGACGTCGCACTGGTGTGACCACAATGTTGCCCAACATCAAATGGCAAACAAAATGAAAGTGGAACGAAACTGCGCTACTCATTTGTGGTTCACAGACCATTTATCAGTTCGGACCAATAATAGACAGTGCAGCACAAGCTATTCGTGGACTGATGTTGATCGCGCGACACCGGGAGCACTGGGAGATCCAGTGAAGAAAGCCATTGAAATTGCCACAGAATTAATAACATCACTGAAAGGTCTAGTGAGAAGCATTCAAATTCGACGAAGAGTTCTCTGTTATAAACTAGAGATATCAGATCAAACAGCACTGATGTGGAAACCATGAGAAATATTGTGCCATGAATGAACAAGTTATAGAAGGCTTTCAACCCACAAATATACATAAACATTCACCATGGATTTAATGTAGTAACACTAACTGTAACCATGGTATTGTGGCAGAAATAATCAAATGCTTTCAAGTACTTAACACATCTTTTTCCAGCACTTCAAAACTAATATTATCATATTTAAATGTTATTTTTAATGTGATGACCAAAACATTATTTGTCCATCCTTCAAAGATTGTCCCCATTCATAAGACTTAAAGTTTCAAGATGTCAAGATTTAGGAAAACTCACACTTATTTAAAAATAAAAAAGACCATTAAATGACCATTGTAACCAGTAGATGGAGGGAAGAGGATCATTCATCACCTCAAATGTATGTCTGGAGCCCTGTGAACTTAATATAAAACTGCACATTGTAATTTCTGTAAGTTAAGTCAGTTAAGTTATATATTTTAAATTTAGTTAAGATTAATAATTTATAAAATATAAATCAAAATCAGTATTGTATTCATGTATTATTTTTTAATTATTTTGTCAGTCATTGTGCATGTTTTGGTTTGCTGACATTGCTTTGGTTAAAGGTGCCGTAGAACATCTTTTTAAAAGATGTAATATAAGTCTAAGGTGTCCCCTGAATGTGTCTGTGAAGTTTCAGCTCAAAATACCCCATAGATTGTTTTTTTTTTTATTCATTTTTTTAACTGCCTATTTTGGGGCATCATTAAATATGAGCCGATTTAGGCTGCTGCCCCTTTAAATGCTCACGCTCCCCGCCCACGGAGCTCGCGCTTGCCTTTAACAGCATAAACAAAATTTACACAGCTAATATAAACCTCAAAATTGTTCTTTACAAAGTGTTCGTCATGCAGCATGTCTAATCGTGTAAGTATGGTATTTATTTGGATGTTTACATTTGATTCTGAATGAGTTTGATAGTGCTCCGTGGCTAAAGCTAACATTACACACTGTTGGAGAGATTTATAAAGAATGAAGATGTGTTTATGAATTCTACAGACTGCAAGTGTTTAAAAAATGAAAATAACGACAGTCTTGTCTCCGTGAATACAGTAAGAAACGATGGTAACTTTAACCACATTTAACAGTACATTAGCAACATGCTAACAAAACATTTAGAAAGACAATTTACAAAATATCACTAAAGATATCATGATATCATGATATCATGGATCATGTTAGTTATTATCGCTCCATCTGCCATTTTTTGCTGTTGTCCTTGCTTGCTTACCTAGTCTGATGATTCAGCTGTGCACATCCAGACGTCCTGCCCTTGTCTAATGCCTTGAACATGAGCTGGCATATGCAAATATTGGGGGCGTACATATTAATGATCCCGACTGTTACGTAACAGTCGGTGTTATGTTGAGATTCGCCTGTTCGTCGGAGGTCTTTTAAACAAATGAGATTTACATAAGAAGGAGGAAACAACGGTGTTTAAGACTCACTGTATGTCATTTCCATGTACTGAACTTTTGTTATTTAACTATGCCAAGATAAATTCAATTTTTAATTCTAGGGCACCTTTAAATCTGCTGAAAATTAGCAGCTGATATCGCTTTAAATACTGACTAAAATTTTCTCTCTACCTAGGCACTTATTCTTGAATTTTCTGTTGTGGCTATTTTGGTAAAACATATTATTGTTATGCTAACTTTGACATACCCATTAGCTACAGCCGTCACATGCTTCTCTTTTAATTCCTACCACTGTGGAGCAGTCGGAGGGTGAGGTGTTTGAGCTCCAGTCAGCAGTGGGTCAGCGGCAGGATTCAAGCTGACTTTAAAACAAGTCACTCCATCATTAAAATAGTTCTGAAAGTCTGTTAGCAGTTTGGAGTCACTTTGACACAATTACTGTCCTGCTGTGTGCTGCATTGTTAGCCGGGCTTCTTTGATAGCCGGGCAGCAGAGGGCTTTGTGCAGCTGAAACTGCTGTTTTTCCTTTCCGTTCTGAATGTCACTAACAAGGTCCACAGGAGACCGTTTACCCTGCTGCACACACAACTGCCTTATCCCTACTGGGAGCAGCGTTGGCCATTAACCGCATACAGGGCTGGCCCTGACATGTGATCTGTGTGCCATTACTGAAGAATGAATATCTCCGCTTTTACAAACATACGCGTTCTGTACATACAGGCACACAGAGTTGCTCCTGGGAGAGAAACAATGAGCCTTAAACACCTCCCATGGGACGTGTGGTTAGATATTCTGCCCTCAAGGCTAATTTGTCTGATATTTATCGTGAAAAGTAGCTCTTTTATGAGACCGCAAACTGTGTTTGTGGTTTTGTGCATGTGTACTGCAAAAATATTGGTCTTAATCAGTATTTTTGTCTTGCTTCCCAGTAAAATATCTAAATATCATTTAAACAAGATAAAAAAAAAAGTTTTAGACATACAGTAAATCTAACAAAATTATAATTTTAATTGTATAAAATAAAAATAAAAAAACAGAAATGGTATCTGAAAAATCTGAAAACAACTTTTTAAGTCAATTTATTTTGTTTTGATATTTAAATATTTTACTCTTAAACAAGACAAAAATACTGATTAAGAAAATAATGTGTACAGTAAAAGACGCACACATGTACATTTTCTTTCCTACACACAGGTACACAGATGGCCCCTCAGACCCCAGGGAATGTTCCAGACGTGGGCTCCCATTCCTCTCACAGTCAGTCGCCCATGTCTCAGGAGAGAGGTGAGTTGATTTCCCGCAGTAACATTATGGCTCACGCTGCCTCCATTTACAGCTATCAAGAAAAGGAGATTTTTAGTGAATATCCTACAGCTGTATTTATTCATATGTCCCAAGTAATGCGTGTCCGCTCATTTTCCAGCATTCACTTCAGAGGAATAAACTCAATTGTGTGATGTGTATTAACACCTGCTATATATTTTTTCCTCCTCCATGGATGAACACTAACAGTGTGATGCTGCAGAACTGTTTTCAATGAGCAGCTATATGAGTGCTGGTGCTTTGATTTAGAGCTCAAGTATTAAAATTTGTTTGTCCGGAGCTGTAAGCAAAAACTTGTTCATTGTAATTTCAGTTATTTTCACCTATGCAAGTGAGATCACAATTAGGTTTACTTACAACAGAAGGTCAACATGAAATCAAAGTTGACCTTATTTACTTTGTGAAAACACTGTCCCAGTCTTATTGTGCACCATTTATCAGTGCACCTTGTTCTAAAACAAATCCTTGTAAACTTGTGATAGCAAATAAAGATTTTGACCTTCAGTCTCCATATAATATATATATATATATATATATATATATATATATATATATATATATATATATATATATGTATATATATATATATATATGTACACGTGTGTGTGTGTATGTGTATATATATATATATATATATATATATAGTCAAAAAAATAGGTCAAATGACATTTTTTTGGTCAAAATTAGGTAATATCTTGGCAAAATTCACATATTAAGTGCAGAAAAATAGCGATTTATAGTGGCAAGCTGAAAAGGCTGTCTTTCTCTAATGTTACTTTTTAAGAACACACCCGGCGGAAGTGCAAAAATCGACCTTAGCTTTCCCTCTCTTAAAACTACAAAGACAGTTCATCTACCAAAAAAAAACCCCATAACATGTAGAATGAAGGTGTATTAATGCAAATTTCCCACCAGTCCTGTATAAACTATGGTACACAAAGATTTTTTTCTAATACAACGTTATCGTGAGAAGGTGGAACACAAG
The DNA here is from genome assembly GCF_024489055.1 of Chanodichthys erythropterus. NCBI lineage: Eukaryota > Metazoa > Chordata > Actinopteri > Cypriniformes > Xenocyprididae > Chanodichthys > Chanodichthys erythropterus. Next base: position 25,307,286 of record NC_090224.1, on the reverse strand, counting down.
AGAACAATGGAGCTATAATGAACATACATGTTCTAATTGTTTATTAGAGGTTGAATTCAAATCAAATACTGCCAAACTGCCCATACTATTTCTGAATAGGATGTCTACTTCATAAAATGTATGAAAATATGGAAATATATGGTCCAGTCAAGATCACTCAAATAAATGGAGGCACCCTTAAATGGTCAGCAATGGAGCTTGGGTGTCATCTAGTGAAAAAGTTTGGTACTGCGCCCAAATAAAATCTTACTGAAAGCTCATTTTTGAAATACATCAACCTAAAATTTGGAATGTTGACATTTTTGGCTTTGATTTTTTTCATTTTAAGAGGAAAAAAATGTTTTTTGTAATATATTATTATAAAATATAAACAATTATATTTTTATGTTTTCATAAACTTAAACTTCTATAACTTTTTTTATTTCACTTTCCTAATTTATTTCACTTCTACAATAATCTGACAAGTGTCTTCTCTTCTTTAATACAAGACCAACCTTAGGTCTATATTCCAAATCATTCTTGAATTACAACCATTTAAGTTTGGATAGTGCATTTTCATGTCTATGTGAAAAAGTGGGTGACAGTTAATTAAACCTGTTTTTCTCAAAATTCTATTCCTGAAAATCATAACAATCAGCAGACTTCAGATAACCATATATTTGTTACAGACACGCTATAAAAGAAGTAAAAACAGATTTGGAAAGGGCTCAATCCAGCTTTCATATGGTATTGAAACCTGTGATGGGTAAAATTTCACCATGTGATGGGTTTTTTATATATTTATGTAGCCATTGTAATGACTTTGCAAAATTGCAAAAAAAAAAAAAAAAAAAATCTCAGTTGTTACTAAAATGAAATATTGGCTAGCTTTTAATGATCAGACATTTGATTAGACAATTAAAAAAAAAAAAAAACTTAAATACAGACACAAAAAACAAAAACAACAACTGAAATCTGAATACATTTACAGGCTGTTGTTGACTAATAATTACAAAAAGTCACACAAAATGAAACAAATTATTTATTAAATAATCGTTAAATGACTCGTTTGTTCTTTAAATTTGACAGATGATAAATTTTTCTCCTATCCTATTTTCTCTGCATGAGAATTTATTTCACAATAGCGATATATTTATATCTTGATAAAACTATTTTTATTTTATTTTTATAATTAAAAATAAGAGCAAAAAAAGCAAATTACAAACAGTAGGACAAATACAATAGAGCAAAGATACAAATTAAATAAACTTTAAGTTTTTCAGCTACAGTAGGTTTATTTCACATGTAAGAAATACCACGAAAATTGAATAATCAAGTGTATAACTGAAACACTGCATAGACTTCACTGTATGAAACAAACATGAGCTGATTCTTATTAAAGATACAAAAGTTATACAGTCATAAGCAATGAGTGATTTTCTCTTTGTCTTTTGTTGTTTGGTTAACATTAATTAGAAAGACAGCAGTGTTTAGTTTACTGACACACATCTGGTTTTCACCCAACTGTTAACATTAATTTAAGACATAACCGACAATGTGAACACTCCATACGACAGGCATTTTGACATTATTGTGGCTCTATTTGACCATTCAAGCGCAATAAGACATGAAAGAGAACTGAATTCATGATTGCACACCGTCTGAGAGAGGCAGCGCAAGCACCAACAAGCACGTCCCACTCTCTCATTCATGCCTGTTTCTTTATCACTCTTACATGTAAATAACTTTAAATAGTACTGTGCTACGCGGATATATTTACATACAGTGAAATAAGCGATATAGTAAAATCTCTAACGATAGACACTTCATACCATGGTCACTATATGTACCGTCATACTGCTCAGCCCTAGTTGTATGTATGATAACAAAACTGTATACGAGTGATTCATACTGAAAGATGTATATACTAATAATACTGAATAAAAACTATAAACTTTGCAAACAAGTTATATGAATTTTAACACTAATCCTTACACTATTTACAGAAAACTCTTTTTTGTTGTTGTTGTTGTTGTTGTTGTAATGAGTAATTTCTCCCACTGTTTTAATTTTTAGGATTTGCACCTAACATGCAGCGCAATGCACCTGGTACCCAGTTTGGAGGCCAGCAGCCTGGACCTTCTATGTCCCCACACTCCTGTCCCACTGGCCCTATACACCATAATGTGGGCTCCTATCAGCTGGGCCCCTCTTACGGGCCCCAGAGTGGCCAGTATGGTCCTTCAGGTAACACTCAAATCCCCATCTCTTCTGCTTGCAAACATTTGAATTATTTTCCTCTAATTGTCAAGTGTAAATATGCACTAAAATGTTAAAACAAAACTCTCTCATTCTCGTGTTGTTCCAGACCTTTACAACTTACTGCTGTGAAGCACCAAAAAAACACCTGTCATGCTCCAAAAATGACAAAAAGCATCATAAAATAAAAGGCCCATGTGTATTTTGCACTAAATTGCCAGTCTTCTGAAGTCATATAATAGATTTATGTGATGAACATATAAAAATGTTGCCATACAAATGTAATTTTTGTTATTACTTCGACATCATGCGTTCATACATTCATACATACTGATAAGACATGCGAGAGCCAATTGGCAGTACATCATTAACGACAAGCCGAGTGCAATAGTTTTAGGCAGCAAAGGTAAACATATGAATCTCCTTTTGTGTTCCATGGAAGAAAGTAATCTGGGTTTGGAATGATAAGAGAGTGAGAAAATGACACAATTTCAATTTTTTTGGTGAACTAATACTTGAAGTGTCTGTTGTTTCAGCTGTGTGCATCTGTGAAAGAGACCCCATTAACGGGGCTCAGCAGTAATTTATCATGAATGTTTTGGCGTGCAGATGTAATAAATGAATAGCTGCTAAGCATGCCTTTATAATGTCATGGCCTCCACTCTGCCTGATTGATAGTCCCTGTTGTCCTGTACTCTCATTCAAATGACTGACAGCCGACTCAAGACAACAGGGGTGCAATGTGCTTCCACTGTTGCAGGCCTGACACTGACTGAGCTATAGCGGCAGTCGACCACAGAATTGCTTACACAGATTGATAGGATCCATGAAAAGATGCCTTAGTCAATTCATAGTTTGGAAGAACATAAATGTAGCGTTTTATTGTTTCCTGAACTTTATTTATAATGCAAACATTAATAATTTAGTTTTTTGGACCATTTTTCACTCTCTCTTACCCTTAGACTTGTTTCATACATCTTGTTTTACATTGATTCATTTTGGCGCTCCTAATATTAACAGGCAGCTGGGCTTGCACTGCTTTCATCAGTAGTGTGGGGCTGCTTAACAGAAGTAATATTGCATGTAGAGTTTAGGTGCTAGGCCTATTTGTGTATGCTGCACATTACAACTTGAACTCAGGCAAATTTGGTGGAAATGCTCTATAACCCAGGGCATGGTGGCTCAATGGATAGCGCTGTGGCCTCACAGCAAGAAGGTCCTTGGTTTGAGTTCTTACTGAGCCAGAAGGCCTTTCTGTGTGGAACACAATTCAAAGACAAAAGGTGAATGAGATGTGATTCTAAGTTGTCTGTAGGTTTGAAAGCATGTGTGTTAGCCCTGTGATGGACTGGCTATCCATCCAGGGTGTTTCCCTGCTTACAACCCACTGGGGGTAGAGTCCAGCATCCCCACAACCCCGATAGAACAAGTGGTTTGCAAAATGGATGGATAGATGTGGCCCCCCACCTAAGTGTTTTTCATAATAATTTTTTAGCTACTGTACCTTTTAAGACTTCTATATTTAAATTACCTTTTATGATTGGTTAACCTGTTCACATATGAAACTGACCAATGTAAGTCACACTTCACTTTCATCAGAGACACACATTTTGCTGAATAGGGGTTGATGTGTAAAGACAACATCTCAATAGCCAACCCAGAACAACTAGATTTTGGTCAGGGTTGTCTCACCTGCAGACTATATTTGATGAAATCTCGCCCTCTTCTGTTGGAGGTCTGTTACACACGGCGATTATGAATGGCAGAGGGATGACAGCCTTTGAGTTTTCTCTCCAAAATGTACTTGTTACTTGTTGACAGCTTGTTGACAACAGTTTCTGTCTGAGACTCAAGCAGGACAACAGATTGTTGCTTCTTCAGAGGCTCATTGGTCACTGCCATGGCCAAATGATCGCCCCACCAACTGAACGATCATTTCAAATGAAACAGAAGTTGATTTCTAGTCAGTAAGGCCATTAACTCAGCAGGGAGTTGAGTCACTGCGGCTGTTAAGGCTCCCCTGCTGAGAGCCGATTCTCCATCAACTATGTAAATGAGGATTATGATTGAAAATCTGCTGAAAAATCAGCTGGTGTAAACATTGATGATCATACAGAGCATTCAGAAAGTATTCAGACCCCTTCATTTTTATCACAGCATTCTACACTCTATGCCACCGTAATGACAAGGCAAAAACCAGATTTGTGATAACTTTGCAAATGTATTACAAAGAAAAACCTAAAATATCATATTGCATTGTATTCATTGCAAGTATTCAGACCCTTAACTCATTATTTAAGTTGAAGCACCCTTTGGCATGGACTACAGCCTCAAGTCTTTTTGGATATGATGCAACCAGCTTTGCACAGCTGGATTTGAGGGATTTTCTGCCATTCTTCCCTGGAGATCCTCTCAAGCGCTCATAAAGGGATAGTTCACCCAAAATAAAAATTCTTTCATCATCTACTCACCCTCAAGTTGTTCTAAACCTGTATGAATTTCTTTCTTCTGCTGAACATTTTTTTGGGTGAACTATCCTTTTAAGTTGGATAGGGAATATTCTACTCTGGGCTCTAGCTGGGCCACGCAAGGACATTTACAGAGTTGCCCCTAAGCCACTCTTGCATTTCTTGTCTGTGTGCTTAGGGTCATTGCCTTGCTGGAAGGAGAACCTTCGACCCATCCTGTGCCCTTACCATTCCCCAGTCCCTGCCAGTGATAAACATCCCCTTAGCATGATACTACAACCACCATGGTTGGAATTATATTGCAAAGGTGAAAAGTAATCAAGATTCACCAAACCAGAAAATCTTGTTTCTCACAGTCTTTTAGGTGTCCCTTTTGCAAGTTCCAAGCATGGTTTCATGGGGTTTGCTCTGAGGAGATGCTTTGGTTTTATCGCTCTACCATAAAGCCCATATTGGTGGAGTGTCGTAGTGATGGTTGTCTTCTTTCTCCCATCTCCACACATGATTTCTGCAGCGCAACAAGAGTGACCATCAGTTTCTTGGTCACCAAGGGTCTTCTCCCTGATTGCTCAGTTTGGCTGGCTCTAGACTTATTCCATTAAAATTACTCCATTTAAGAATTATGGAGGCCACTCTGCTCTTGAGAACCCTTTAATGCAGCAGATTTTTGTAGCCTTCCCCAGATCTGTACCTCGACACAGTCTTGTCTCTGAGCTTTCCAGACAGTTAATTTGACTACATGGCTTGGTTTGTTCTGATATGTATTTTTAGCTGCTAGATGCAGGTGTGTGCCTTTCCAAATCATGTCCAATCAAAGTAATTTGCCACCGGTAGACTGCAATCAATGTGTAGATACCTTACTAACTATTAATAAGCAGTAATTAGGAGTTTATTCAGGCAAAAGTCATAATTAATATTTCGTTAATAGTGAGAATTGGACCCCTAATCTAAAGTGTGACTGTAGTTTTTGCTTTTTGCTCTGTCATTAAGGGGTATGTATTGTAAATTAAAAACATTTTAGCATAAGGCTGGGCTTATGAATTTAAAATGTATTTGATGTACAGTTTTAAGCAAGCAAGGAAAATCCCCTTTTCCATGACATATTCCCTTTAAACAGAGAATTGTCTTTGACTCAAAGCTTAGTTGTTGATGTGAGTTGTGTTGAAGGCAGGGAAAGTGGGAAGCCTTTGAGTCCTGTTGTGTCAGAACAAGCTTTGGCATTTTGTGCAACTGAATTACAGAAACATGGGGGTCGTTGAAACAAGGTGAGATTCACATCTTTTTAGCTCACAGTAGGCATCAAATTGTGTTCCCATGTCCCAAACCCTCTGTCATCTATGCATCGCTCACAGCACTGTCAGAAGGGCATCCACCTGTATCTTTCACATTCATGGCACCTTTCCCTCTTTTTCACCTGAGGGAATGTTGGGATTAACAGGGCTGGAGGAAAGTCACCACAGAGTATCTGACAGGAGTACGGCATTTCTGTGTAATTGGCATTGCTCCAAGTCCATGTCTACATCCTTACAGACTGGAGTGTCCGTCCTCCCCACCGTGAAGGAGCTTGTTAAGGGTCTCATTTCAGTGTAACTACAGAACAGGGGCAAAAAGCCAGCATCCCCCTTCCTTTCCTCTCAACCTGCTTCATGTGATTTTGGAATACATTTTTAGTTCTCTTTTTTTTTACACTGGGAAAGAGGAAAACATGCCAAGACTCTCTGATTTCCACAGGGAACTCTTGAAACCTGAATGAGCCAGAGATCTCAACGTTTCGACAGCTTGAGGAGTGGAAATCCCAGTTCTAATTGTGACTGAAACGCTGCTTGGCAAGCTCCTCCTGCCAAGCAGCGATCTGGGCATGATTAAATTTATGCCCATTATGCACATCAGCATTTTAGACGGAACTCCACATGGTGAACATGATGTCTCGTCCCTTGAGAAACTTGACGAGAGAAACTTGCCATCCAGTGGGTGTCAGGCTGAATGTCCTCAGACTGTTGATCTCGAAACATGTCATGAGGAGACATACTTCATTATCAAGGGGCTCTTTGATGGCTTGCTGGGGCTTTGGTCCCATATTAGTTTTGAAAAATGTCAATTTGGCTGAAATGTGTCCAGCCTTCACTGGCTTCCAATACTCTCCCACAAAGATCTGATAATTTGACTCCCTGAGTAGGAACAGAGAAAGAAAAGAATGTAAGTAGAATTTAGACTTAAAAGAGAAGCGATCAACACATCCTCAAATCATTCCAAACCTGTATAATTTCATGAATATCCATTACATTGTGAATCCCATTTAATGAGGCTCCCAAGAGTGTTAGCAAAAAACAACATAAGGCTCACTTATTATTTTGAGTGTTCCGAATAGGTTTGGTGAAAAGCAACCTGATATTTAAGCTATTTTGATGTTAAAATTGTGGCTTCTGCCCATGTTCCCATGTTGGCATCCAGTGGATCAAAGAAAAAAAAAATCCAACAAAATCATAGCCATTTATTAGAGATCCAAACTCGAGATGGATTAAAACTAAGACTGACAAACATAACATTACTCAAGTGCATTGTGAATACTGTTTCTTGTTTGTCTGTAAGAGTAAGAGAAGGGGAAGGTTACTGTAAATTCAGGACAGCAATAGCACTTAGTTTGGAGTGTTTGGAAACAATATCTTTAAAAGTGTTTAAAAAACACTTAGAGGAAGTGAATATGGAATGTTATCAACAATGTGCAGGGCTCTTGATACTTGTTTTGTTAACCCTTAAAATGGTCATGCATTGCTTTTTATTCTACACTGTTTCTTGAGGCTTATAATGGTGTTAGGACTTTCACATAAAAACTGTCTGGTTTATCTCTAGGTAACTACCCACGGCCTCCCAACTATGGCGGAGCACCAGGTGCTAACTACAGTGGTCCCGGCCCAGGCATGAGCAACAGTCTTGGCATGAATGCCAGCAGTCCAATGCATGGGCAGGGTCCAGGGCAACCCTGTGGCTCTATGACTACGGCTCGAGGACCAGGGCATGCAGCCGGTGGCAGGCCTTACCCAGCAGGCTCCAGCAATGTGGCTCCAACCTCTCCCAACATGCCTCAGTCTGCTGGCCCAGGAATGGGTCCACCTCCTCCCAACGTCAGCCGCAAACCCCATGAGAGTAGCCCTGCATCTGCCCAGCAGAACCCAGTCCCCTCGGGCCAGGCCAGGTAAATCAGAGCCTTTATTAATTTTGATTAAGTGCCTTTCTGCTTATTAACTTGAGATGTTTTGGTCACGTTTGGTCTAGATTCCATCAATAATTAAATTAATAGTTCACCCAAAAATGAAAAATTGTCATTATTTATTCACCCTCATGTAGACTTGTGCCGATATTCGGTAATGCGATAAATCGCGATAATGAATATGCACGATATTGTACCGTAAATAATAATTTATTACCAATTATTAATTTTTTATAAGGCAATTAAGAATACTTTACCCATCAATCGTATAAAATGCACAACACCGCTGTATTCTGCGTCAAAAGGACACGCGCTCAGATGTAAACAATCCCAACATGCACGAGAAGCACATGGCGGAACCAGTGAAGGAGATGAGCTGAATGAAAGTGCGCGTTCACTCTCTCCATGCGTCTCAAACAGCTCCCTAGCTTCCTAGGTCGTGTTCAGTATACCGTGTAAATGAATGTGGCCGACTCCCTGATCAGTGCCCTGAATAGTGGACGAGGGAGCTGATTGAGACGCACGCTGTGCAGCGGTTACCACGGAAACCGTGCAAACAAAGTAACCGCACTAGTGAAGTTTTTAAAATGCTTAAAACAGCAATTCATTTTTTTGTAATCTCAGTGTTTTTCATCACAGCACCAAATACTGAATACTTAAAAAAGACTTAAAAGTATATTTATTTTCAAACCTAAACATTTTTATATTTTAATCAGGACTACAACATGCCCTAATGATTTCAAATGTTCTGATTATTTGTTATTGTTCAGTAAAACTTTGAAAACATACAGCTTCATTAGTTAACATGTTAATTCATTATCACTAAACTGACAATAAAAATTCTTATAAAGTATTAATTATTATTAATTAATTTTAATTTCTTAGTTACTGTTTAATAACATTACTAAAATCAAAATAAGTTATTTAATGGACCTGAGATAAAACTAACAATGATCAGTTGTGTTTGTAAACTAACATTTACAAAAAATAACACTTTCTGTAACAAATGTAGCTATTGCTCAATCTTAGTTAATGCATTAAATAGAGTAAAGTGTTATCTGTTGTTCTTTATAGCCTTCTTTTGCATTTTAATCTGTTTGAAAATTTCAGTCAGTTGTTTTTGTTTTTTTACAAAAAGAGTTCTTAAACCTGTTAAACTAACAAAAATTGTTTTGCAACTTATTTTAATATCGTGATAATACCATGATAAAAGCTTCATCAGTTAATCGCAACATGATAATTTGATACCGTCACTACCCTCATGTTGTTCCATGTCTTACTATCTTCTGCAAAACACAAAAGATATTTTGAATGATGTTGTAGCCAAGCATATCTGGTTACTATAGACTTCTATTGTATGGACAAAAAAAAATCAATGAGACATTTCTCAAAATGTTCCACAGAAGAAATACAGGTTTTATTTTTGGGTGAACTATCCCTTTGAGGTCACAAAATATTCCCCTAGTTAAAAACATAAAGATAAAAATATTAATTCCAGAAATCTGTCTTGTCTCTTTTTAAAGGTGCACCAAGTAATTTTTTTACACCTAAGATTTTGTGCATATACAGTTAAAATTATTAGTGCTCCAATTATTATCGTATAGCCAATACCAATTTCTTGCCGACTGATACCAATTCAGCTTTTATCAGGAGCTCAGTCATGACCACTTATGTAAGCCCTCTGCTAATGGAGCTTAAAATGTCTACATATGGCATATTCAATTATTTAATTTATAATAGCATTCACCACCTTTTCATTGGATGTATGTAATATTGATTCCCCTTTTATTTGTTTTCCTGGTGATTCAATGAGGGGAACACATTCTCATGTAAGGTAAGAGTGGAAAGAGAACAGTAAATGTGTGTGGACTGATCGGGTGCTGTTAATGCCATTTGTACAGATATTTATTTTGTCATATTCACTATACCCTATACCCTACTATAACCATTTATGATTCAGAAGGGTACTTCTTTGTAACTTTTATGCACCCTCAATATGTCATTTTGCTTATCCCTCACTGGTTGGCCTCTACTGGACAGTCAATGCAGACATTATATCAACCAAATAATGCTGAGGGCAGTATTTGGGACAGGGCCAAATATGTAATTATTCAGTGCACCTTTGAGTTGTCTATTGTATTGAAAATGAACAGGCACCAAGGAGACTTTCATGCTCTTCCCCCTGCTTCAGGCCTCCCTTTGGCAGGTCCCCTGTATACCTCGGCCTGTCTGGGCCTGGGGGACGGCCAGCTTCCTTCCCTATCCCTCACCCCCATCACCCTCACTACAGTTCTGGGCAAGGCCAGGGGCAGCCTCACACTGAGCTGTATGGGTAGGTTTAAGCTCGGAGCCCTGGCTGGATGGCTTTACTCTGCTTGAGTCTGCTCGCATCTGCTAGAAACGACACAAGCCAAGCGCTATGCATTAGCTTCTCCTTTCTTCTCCACCATGGAAATGTTTTATTCTGAGCTTTTAAGATGCCTAATCATATAGCTTTTACAATGACAGGAGAAGCAACCTCTGTAAAAAAAACAATTCTGTAGATTGGATAACTAAAGCAGCAGCTTGTGTAGCTCAGAGATAAAGTGAAGTGGAAGACAAAGAAGGTTTAAAGGTTTAAATAATCTTTATGTACTCATTCTTGTGTCTTAACAAATCTGTAAACTGTTATTTTTTTTCCGTGGAACACAAAAGGAGAATTTTTGAAAAATATGAATGCAGTTGTTTTCCATTAAAGCAACATCTGTTCACATTCAGATTCAAAATTGATGCATCGGCAAGCAAGACCTCATCGAGTTCACAGGTTTGATGTCATATCTGCCAAAATGCCATTGGTTCTCACATGTTGAGAAATGGAGAATATGATTAGAGAGCTGTAGCAGAAGGGAATATTTTCAGTGAATAATAATATTTTGGTCTGTTCCTCACATGAAGTTATTGCTGTGACTTAAACTTGGAATATACTGGAAAAGAGCTATATTAAGATTGTTCTACTTGAAATTCTACCACTTCATTTTAAAGGGTTAGGGTTCACACCTGTAAGACCTTCATTCATCTTCAGAACACAAATTAAGATATTTTTGATGAAATCTGAGAGGTATATGACATCGTCCTATATAATCAACACTTTCAAGGTCCAGAAAGGTACTAAAGACATTGTTAAAACCGTCGATGTGACTGCAGTGGTTCAACCTTAATTTTTTGAAGCGACAAGAATACTTTTTGTGCGCAAAAGCAAAACAAAAATAATTACTTTATTTAACAATATCTTCTCTTCTGTGTCATTGTCATACGTTGCTTACGTTCAGCGCTTCCAGGTTCTATGTCAGAACGCTGACTCATTATTGGCCGGTTCCTGCGACAGAATCACATGCATGCGTCGTGCTGCTCATTGGCGCAGCTTTGGCCAATACTGAGCCGGCATTCGGACGTAAACACGGAAGCCTTCACTGTGCTTACTGCGTCACCCGCATAAGGATAATGACAGGGAAGAGAAGAGATTGTTGAATAAAGCTGTTAGTTTTGTTTTGTTTTGTTTTTGCGTACAAAAAGTATTCTTGATGCTTCATAAAATTAAGGTTGAACCACTGTAGTCACGTCGACTGTTTTAATGATGTCTTTAGTACCTTTCTGGACCTTGAAAGTGTTGATTATGTTGCGGTCTATGGACAAGTAATATACTTCTCGGATTTCATCAAAAATATCTTAATTTATGCTCTGAAGATGAACAAAGGTCTTATGGGTGTGGAACAACATAAGGGGGAGCAATTAATGACAGAATTTTCATTTTTGGAAAGAAGTATGGAGTATTAGTAACTAACTACATGTACGTATTATATCAAGTTTTGGGCTAGGGTTAGTTGCTTGTAATTATGCATAATTTTCTGTTATTTGTTACTTACTATAGTAAGTACATGTAAAAAGTGTAACAGACACTGTAAAATAAAGTGTTACCAATTCTACTTGTGTGTTCCGTGAAAAATTATAACAGTAGGCTATATGAGTTTGGAGCAACATGTATTTATTTTTGGGTGTACTTGTCCTTTAAGATATAATCATATGCCTTTTGTCTCCAAACTAAGTGTTTTGCCAACTTTTTTTCTGTTTCTGTATTTAAAAGTGGACATGGATCATATTTTGTTGAGATTGAAATGAACCAAATGTAAAAGTGTATCTTGACCCCCACGTGTGCATGGTGTCAGCCTTTTTAATAATCACATAAGGCCATATTATTCTTATTCATAATTGGGCAGCTCTAGTGCAGTTTCTAGTTAGAGTTGAGGTGTGATTCGCAGAACTGTTTTTTGTTTGTTTGTTTGGTATATGTACGACTTTGACTGAAAAATTTTGAAGACATGGATTGTTCCTCATTTAAGACTCAAAGTGTAATATGGACTACAAACAACACAGGAATCACTTCCTTTTCCTTTGTGCATTAATCCTGAATGTCTTAACCCTCTCTACTGTCCCTGCATATTTGTTGCTTGGCAGCTATAAGAAGTAAAGAAGATAAGAACATAAGTGTACTAACAACTTACCATTGAACTCTTCACATCTTAAACAGGCTCTTTTTAAATGTTTGTGTCCTTATATTTGTGTTCTATTGTCCATAGGCCAAGTGGTTATCAGGCTGGGCCCCACATGCTTGGAATGGCTCCTGGAGGCCCCTACAACCATCCACCAAGCAACAGCTCAGCCAGGATGACCCCTCAAGGACCCTCCTACAACACAATGCCCACAGGTAAGCGTGAGAATTTCCACTGATATGTCAGTGTTTCAATGCGACAAGATTCTAAATGTTTTCATGCATGAAAACTTGTGCAAGCTCGTTACCAATGCAAGATAATGCAAATGTCAAATAAATATGAAACGTTTTCAGGATAAATAACAAGCAGGCAAATAACGTAAACGATTATGCTTTATTCGAGAGAAGCAGAAATCGTGATCATGATTAAAATGTGATTTATTGTGTTATTAATATTGTAAAATATTCTTACTATTTAAAAGAATTGTTTAATATTTTAATATATTTTATAATGTAATTTATTCTTGTGAATAGGTTTTCAGCAGTCATTACTGTCACATGATCCTTCAGAAATCATTATTATATGCTGAATTTGGTGCTTAAGAAACATTTTTTATTATTATTATCAATGTTCAAAACACTTATATTCATGAAAACTATGATGCATGTTTTTCAGGATACTTTGATAGATAAAAAGTTCAAAAGAATAGCATTTATTTAAATCTTACATAGGGTATATTGAGAATATTCAGTAAATCTGGTGTTTCATGCAGTATTTTGCCTTCAGTAAAGACAGAGATATTACTTGATTCTGGGAATTTGCATTGCACCAAGTTGAGCCGTGCTTTTACAGTACAGATAGTTTGAACAGATAGCTTTGTTTGGAGGGTGTTGCTTAGATGATGCGTAGATCTCTGGATGGTGCAGTCTAAGAGTCTGAATTTCCTGTAGGGCCTATGACAGGCTCAGGGGACACCATGATGCCCACCGATCCCAAACAGAGAGCTGAGCACAAGGAGGAGGGCAGTACACCCACCACAGATCCCCCTAAGCCAAAGGTATGAAGAGATCTTTCTCTCTCTGACTCATTGAACATGTCTAGAAGATGCTCACAGATAACTCTAAATCCTTGAAAATGATAACAATACTCTAAAACCTTCTCTGTTGCAGACATAACAAGTGATAAAACTATTGTAGCCCTGTCCACATTGAAATGTCATTGGTCCAATCTCCTGTTTCACATTCTTGTATATTAAACATCATACACATTTTCTGATTGGCTGTGATTGTGTTGCATTGTGAAACATTTTAACTTTCATTGTTGACAGACAAATTGCTTGCTGCTGGAATCTTGCATTGTACATGGGACACGGTTTGAGAGTGAGAATTAAACACCATGATTATGGAATTTAATAATTGGTTATAGCCTAATAATTATAATAATAGCCATTACCAAATCTAGATCACCAATTTGCTTGAAGCACAGACTTGTTCGATGGCGTACTGGTGAAAAACGAAACTTATAACCAAATATCAGACTTTTTCCCCCCAAATAATTTGTGAAGAATCGTAATGAAATTGATGTTAGAGCAAATATTTACACCCTACTGCTCGTAGCTCTTCTAATTTATCGTTTTGTTATTTACACTCTCTAAACTGAGTTCTGAAAGTATGTTGTTCTTGAACAGTGTTCCATTTCAGTGTTATTCAATAACCCAAGGAATATATTTCTCTCATAATGAGCGCACATCTAAGCTTTGGAAGACCTTGCTTCAATTTTTTCTATGTATAACTTGTTTTTTTCTCAGTCATTGCCATTGCTTTCATCAGAACTTCATTGTGTCATTAAGTTCAGCTTTCTCTTGATTGGCTGTGATATGGCGCACTAGCAGAGCATTCTCTCTGAACTCATCTCTCCATTCTCGCTTATATGTCATTTTTTTCTGTGTTTTTGTTTCATTTGTAATTCGATGTGATGTTTTGTTTTGTCCCCTTACTGATTAGAGGGAAGTAGTTCGGTCACTTTAAATAATTCTCAAAGAATTTCCTCTGTTTTCTTTCTAATCTCTCTACTTTTTTCACCTCATGGCATCAGTCAGCAACAGAGCACGGCTTTTAAATTTAACGTGTAGAAAACATCACAACAAACGGACGTGCCTTCAAATGTTGACCTTTATGTCCTGTCCAGCTGGCTGCATTACAAGCTTTGTGTTGCTCTCCCTATTTCTGCTGACTTTCGTGTGTGTGTGTGTGTGTGTGTGTGTGTGTGTGTGTGTGTGTACGCACTCCTGTAATAAGTATATCAAGTCTAGACAAATAGCACAGAGCTACTTGAAAGGCATGAATTGAGCTTTCTTTAGTACAGCTCAGAGTGGTGCCACCTTCAGCTAGAACAAGAGCAAAAGTGCAAAAAAGAGTGTGACAGAATAAGATTAGTGTTATACACTAAGTTTGCCGGTCTTTTGGCAAACTTTCTGAATGGTTCTCATGCTAAAGACAGTAGGCTCACATGGGAGGTTTTTAGGACAGTGAATTGCAGGAGAATGTTTTTCGACCTATTGCAGATCAAGCTATCCTTTTCCACGGACAGGGTGCCAGTACTCATGCTGATTAGTGGTAATTTTGTTAACGATAACTATGATGAAAAAAGGTTTGTCAACGAGATTTTTTCCCATGACTAAGATGAGACGACACCGATGTCATTAAGCGATAACTGTGACTATCAACATGCAATATCATTAAAAAAAAAAACGAAACTAAAATGTAATTAAATTAAAACATTCAGTCATTCTGTGTTATGTCATGAGTTGCTTGCGCTGTTGGCTGCTACTAAATATGCGATCAAACCTTCTCAGTGATGAACTGTAATAAATCCAAACATGAATCTCGACTATATTGTTTGTGGTTGCTAAATTTGCTCTTGTTTTAATAGAAAAACATTAATGTAATTTGGAATTATTGGAATAACTATTAGATAAGTTTTTTTGTTTTACCAATGTTCATAATATATAGAGTGTGTTCATTTATACTGTATGATAAATAGCCTACAATAAATCAGTACACTAGATGAGTAAAATAATCTTTGCATATAAGTAAACATTCTCTTGATTTGTGCTTATAGGTGAAAGTGCAGTAATCCAGATGAAATGTAAAAATAAAATTCTCAGATGATAACAACCGCTATGATTATAATTTTGAGCAGAATACTCATTATTATCAGTTTAACCATTATGCAGCATGACGAAAATGTGAAAAGTTTTCATTGACTAAAACTAGACTAAAATGCCCAGACATTTATTTGACTAAGTCTTGACTAAACAAAAACAGGACAAGGTTGAGTAAATATGCTAAAAAACAAAAAGTACATCTGACAAAAGACTAAGACTGAATTAAAAAATGGCTTGAAAAATTAACACTAGTCCTGATACACATTTCCAGTATTCACTGAGAGGAAGAAAAAAAAAAAAAAAATTCTGAGCTGAAAAAATTGGCTCCATACCAGCCCATTAACGCTGCTGGTCCTGAACCAAGAGCTGCAGTAAAACATCCTTACCAAGTACACTTTTCAGAACAACTGGAGATTAAGGCCTATTCAGACCAACACAAATTTTTGGAATGAAAATTCAGTCTAATTTTTGCATTCAATTTGTCTGCTGAAACCAGTGGAAAAAATTTCTGACACCCACTTAAAAAAGAAAGGAATCCAACAGTATCTACGTGTTTTCGGATACCCTTTCAGATTTTGTACTTGCTATGGTGTTTATCAAACAGCACTATATACAAGAGTACAGAGGCGAGAGCCGGTTCTGTATTCTTCCTCTGCTACTTTTCTTAGTAAAATAGTCTGTTCAAGTGCACCACCAATTTGTAGTTGTATATAACAGCAGGGACACCTGGTGCATGACAAAAAGTGCAAATCTTTGTGCAAGTCAGTTGTATTTTTTTGTTTTGTTTTTTCGCAATGTGATAGAGAAGAGATTAAAACATCTCTCTATAAAACTCTTCATTCTGAACAGAAACATTAACAAATTCAAAGTAAAATGTTTATTGCACTGAATTTTCACATCTATTATTTGTCTTGGTGTAAACAGGCCTTTCATCTTTTTTTCAAGTTACACTATTATGCCAGTAGGTGGCAAAAATCTACTGTTTTTACAACTGAGTCACTGAATAATTCATTAAATCAATTTGTTCAAAAACACTGAATCAAGAATGAAACGCTATTATTGTCTGTTGCTTGGAGATCCAACAGTTGGTTTTGCTTTTTTTTAAAACTATTTTCATTGGCAGGCCAGATATAACTTCAATTATTGTGTGTAAAATCCAAATTACTCTGTATTAACTTGTTATTTATTGAACCTTTTGTATAAAAGCAGTATCCCACTTGAAATCATGCTCTTGGTCTGATACCTACCACCAATTCCCTCTTGCTTGTGTAATCTGTACATTTCCTGCAAATTCCCTGCAATTTCTTCATTTTATGTGTTTATATAACTTCATCAAAGCTAGTCTGCGATGGCATAAAGCTAATTCAGATTACTTTGTAAATTACTTCTTAGTAAAAAAAAAAAAAACATGGGCCAGTTCTGGGAGAGTATTGCGCATCATTTTGTTGGACAAGGAGTAAAGGTGATTTGAAAGCTGTCTCTCGTTATTAAATGTGTGTGGGTTTCTCTTTGTTCCTTATGTGTTCTCCATCACAGGACAACTACGGTTCTCAGTGTGTGTCCCAGCCTCCCACCCCTTCCCCTCTGTCCCCCAGCCCAGCTAGTCTGTCCTCTTATCAGGGGGACGACAGCGATAGCATTAGCAGCCCTGCCTGGCCAAAGAACCCCAGCAGCCCTGTAAGTGCCTCATGCACTTTTACTATCTTCTCTTTGCTTTCCTGCTTCTCTTTCTTCTTCTGTGATTATTTAGATCTCCTGTTTGATGGTGTGAGCTGTTTTGACCGCAGATATGATGTAATTAGACTTTCTCATTATGACACTCTGTCTACCACAAGTAGCTACCACAAGATTCTAATATTTTCCCCTATTTCCTTTCAGTTATATCCAGTGTTGGGAAATCTGTTTTAAAACTGTCACTTGCAAGGCACAAGCTGTTCATAATAAGAATTTCAACTACAATTAGCTACACTACCAGCTACTCCATTGAAACTACATTATTATTGTCTTATGGTATTGTGTTTTTAAATATATACAATTATATAATTTATACTTGAATCACACCAGAATTTTTTCTGGCCCAGAAAAGAAAAAGGGTAACAGCATCATATAGAGCATTATTAATAGCATTATAACCAATTAAAAAATCACTATAAAAAGGCCCATAAAAACATCAGGAGTTGGTTCAAGAAAATGAACAAACTGATTCACTAAATCAAATCAGACTTTGCAATACTACATATGAGGGAACGGACAGTTTATTACATCTTGATTTAATTATTGAATTACTATCAGCTATCAGGCTGAGTGCTCAATTCAATGTGACAAAAATTGTGAGAAAGTAGCTTGTCTTTGGAAAAACTACTCTATTTTGAGAACAGCTGAGCTCCAAAAATGTCAGCAGTTAGTTATGTCCCAACACTGTGTTTAACTTTAAATGATTCAAACTCAATTAACTTTTTTTGTTGACAGCGGACACCATGATAAAAGAAAATATCCTTATTGTAACATTCAAAAAAGAGGGATTGGGGAAGAGTTAACAGTTAACTGGTACATGGTGAATCAGCTTTTCATATTCAAGTTTTAATGAGAAAGTCCATTATCATTGGTTTTGTGAGGTGTTGAGTCCTTTCATGATTCATGGCAACGTTCGACAGTATGGTAACTCAAAAAAAAAAAAATTTGCAAGCTACAGTGTTACATAAAATATTATTATGTGACTATTGCCACGATATCAACTTTCTTTGAAGGGCGAAGCAGAACATGAAGCTGAAAGGTTGTCTTTTTTTGAGACTCTCTTATTAATGGGATAGTTCATCCAAAAATGACAATTCTGTTACAAATCAATTACTTACCTTCATGCCATCCGAAAACCTGTAAGACTTCTGTATATCTTCGAAACATAATTGAAGATATTTTTAATTAAAACTTTAGAGATTTTTGTACTGCCATTGTATCATGCTAAATATATACATGTTTTATTATAATTTGTGGCCAAAAGTAGTGCAAATATAAGACAACATAATTTTAATTTTATGTCATTTAAATGTGGTTGTCACTCCTGACACTTTGCAGTGTGTAAGTGGCCAATTATCCTCTTAGCAGGTTGAAAAACATAACTTTTATTCAAATTGTTAATAAGTTATAAACAACACAAGCGAGCAAAGTG
>NC_090224.1:25243514-25281014 GCF_024489055.1 Chanodichthys erythropterus | reverse complement strand
ACGCCACAACCAACTGCCAGGTGGGCTGAATTAATGTAATATATTTTAGTGTTTTTACTCAAGTGTGTGCTTGTCTTGATTTGTTGTCCTTGTTTTACCCCAATTCTTTAGAAACAGTGGTATTAGTGTGCAAGATCCGTTCTCCGAAGGCAGTGACCCAGCCTTCCAAAAGCGAGGCCCCATGCATGGAGGCGGCAGTGGAGATGCCACCTCTAGGATGCAGTTTGACACCAGTAAGGATCCCTATGGAGCTCCTAGGAAAGGTGTGTTGTTGCTATTGTAATTACTTACTGTAATGTGGGGCTGGTTTTACATTTCTTCAATCTGCTCACTACTGCCTCCATGTGCTCCATTTATTAGAGCTGCATATTCATTATTTTCTTGGCCACTGCTGCCATCTAGTGTCTGCAGGTTAAAGCCAGCATGAAATTAAAATGGACCGTTTACTTTCCTAATAATACATGTTGTGAATTCATCAATGTACTTTATCCTAGGGAAAATAATTTTTACCTGCATTATCTTTATTTAAAATATTTTAAAAATGTGCTTTTCCGAAATTCCTTTATGCATATCCCAGTCACCATTTTGAATTCTCTTCAGGTAGCGGCTCAAATAAATATGGCCTGATTCCTGGGACACAATCTTATTTTCCAATTGGTCTTTCAATTTTGAAGTTTGATTCACTCTTTGATTGTTATTTTTAGTCTAGTTTTAGTTTGTTTATACTTTAATCCTGTAATATATTAATATATTTTAATAATATTTGGTATCTCAAAACCTAAAATACATTTTTTTATATTAGTTTTGGAGGCATGAAAATGTAGTTTAGTGTAGTTTTTCCAGCTGTGTTAGATATTATTTTTATTCCAGCTTAGTTTTTGTTTTAGTTTATACTTTAATCCTGTAATATATTAATATATTTTAATAATATTTGGTATCTCAAAACCTAAAATACATTTTTTATATTAGTTTTGGAGGCATGAAAATGTAGTTTAGTGTAATTTTTCCAGCTGTGTTAGATATTATTTTTATTCCAGCTTACAAATAAAGTTTAGTTCTCTGGTAATGATGATAATACTGCAATCGAATACAAACTCTTATTCAGGTCTGACTCCATTCTGATGTGGAACACCCACTTTTCACAATCTACAAAATTTCAAATAGTTAAAAAAATAAAGTTCTGCCCTATGTTTCTTTCTCATTTAATATTATGTTTCATAGAATATTATTTGGAAATACAGAACTGTGCAAAAATGTTAGGCCACCATTAGATGTTGTTTTAGCAAGTTCTTGTGTACATATTTTCTGTTTGTATTGTAATAAAGACCAAAAAATTAATATAGATGGTCATTAAAACATTGCTAAAACAACAAAGACTTTTGCGTAGTACTGTATGTCACTGTGAATTTATAATGGGATGTAAAAATTCTTACATGTTGTCTTCAATTTCACATATTCATTATCTTTCTGGCAGTTAAAAAGTGTTAATTTGTTTTCAGGTGGCTCTGAGTCCTTCATGCCAGGGCAGATGCCAGGCAGTGGCATGCAGGATATGTATCCACGTGGACCGCCCTCAGGAATGGGGATGGGTCCACGACCCCAGTACTCCTACAACCCTGGTTTTGAGAGGAGGTAAGCCAGAACACCTTGATGTTTTACCTTTATTAACTGCATAAAAACAATGCAAAAATCAAAAGCAGTATGTCAACTTTATTTAATGTTTATGTTCACAGGCCAGACCATGTCATGGGACCAGAGGGGGTAATTGCTCCCCCTGGAAACCAGAACAACATGGTGCCTTCCAACAGTGATCCCAGCATGTTCTCAGGCAGTAGATATGCCTCTCATCAGAGGTAAGAAGTGGCTATTGTTACTAGTGCATATGAATGCATGTGGTGTACAGAGCTGTAGTATATTATTTTCTGTTTTACTGTAGACATGGACATGATGGTTATGGGCAGCAGTACCCTCACAGCATGCCATATGGTGCACATGGGATGTACCCCCAACAGCAGGTCAGCCATCAAATGTGATCAAAATTTATCCCTCTTTTATGCTGAGAGTTAAAGAGAGTTTGTGGTAATTCTTTTTGACTTTTCATTTCATTGTGGTAATTATTTGTGATATGATATTAGTAATATATTTTGAACTTTAAACATTTTGTTTGTTGGCTGTTGCAGGGTTATAAGCGGCCTGGGGAAGGGATGTATGGCCCTCCACCTAAGCGGCATGAGAGTGAAGCCTATGGTATGCAGTACAGTGGTCAGCAGCCTGACATGTATAGCCAATATGGTTACCCAGAACGTAGGCCCATGCAAAGCCCATTCCCCTATCCATATGGACGTGATCGCATGCAGCCAGGTGGGCAGGGACCTCCTCAGCATAGCATGATGAGTGGTGGACCACCCCCATCCTCTAACTCCAGCAGTGGGCATCAGGGGAACATGTGGCACACCAGGCACGACATGAGCTACCCTTATCCCGGCCGGCAGGGTCATGGGGCCCCTTATCCCTCTATGAGCCGTGGAGATGATCCAGAAGTCAGGGCTAGTCAGGACAGTCAGTGGCCTGGTCAGCGTCAATCCCCATACCCACCACACTCTTCGTCCTCTTCCAGCTCCATGCCCCCCATGGCTAACCGGCAACCATCTTCTTCCTACCAGTCTCCTCCAGCAATGCCAAACCATATCTCTCGAGTCCCAAGCCCTGCACCATTCCCTCGGTCTGTGGGTGGCTCTATGTCACCCAATAAAGCTCATATGATGGCCTCTATAAAGCAGATGCAAAAGCCGGGAGGCCCAGGGACTATGCCTAGCTCTCAAAGTGGTGGTATTCCTGGGCAAGGCTTCCCAACAATCCATCGGGAGGTCAGTTACCCACTGGATTCTGTGGAGGCTACACAGCCCCAGCTTAAACCCCGCAGAAGGTTAACATCCAAAGACATTGGTACGAAACTCTTTTCCAATTATAATTGATTTTTTAAATTTGTCTGGTTATGACAGCGTTCTTAAAAATGCTTGTAAATCTTGTAGGCACACCAGAGGCTTGGCGTGTGATGATGTCCCTGAAGTCTGGGTTGCTTGCTGAGAGCACATGGGCCCTAGATACTATAAATATCTTGCTCTATGATGACAACACTGTGTCTTCCTTTGGCCTATCTCAGGTAAGTATGGACCAGGCATTGTATCATCATTGTATCAATTTTTGCAATGTAATAGATTTTGTGTATTTTGTTTTCTAGTTGCCCGGTTTCTTGGAGCTCATTGTTGAATATTTCAGAAGGTGCTTAATAGAGATATTTGGGATCCTTGAAGAATATGAAGTTGGAACAGAGGGTCAGAAAACTCTCCTCGGTTCATGTTCAGAACCCATAGTAAAAGAGCTACCTTCCAATCAAGACCTAAAAAGCCAATCCCTTACAGAACAGGTGGAAAAGCAATTAGATGTGGAGCCTGAGAAACCTCAGCCCAGCAGCTCAGCAGCACTCATTATTGAAAAAAGGGAAGAGTTGGCAGAGGGTAAGGCTGTTGAAGAAGAGAAGAACACTGGTACAGAACCATGTCCTCCAGTGGAGCCCAGACCCAAGCAAGCCAGTAAGTATGACCGGCTCCCAGTGAAAGTTGAGGAGAGAGAGGCTGTGGCTGATTCTGTGGAGGATCGATCAGAACTGCTAGGCTTGGCCGGGGAGTTTACCAGTGGTCTGCTACATTGGAAGGCAGGCGGAGGGGACTCCACTGCTCACATTCAGACCCATTTAGAGAGACGTGGGGAAGAGGAAGAACAGAAGCCCTTAGAGAATCAGGAAGGTGTGCAGGCACTTGAAAAAGAAACCGTTGAAGAGGGGCCCAGGAGGAAAGAGGATCTGAAAATAGAACTTCCAGGGCCCTCAGAGGAAAACTTGACAGCCACTGTAGATGACATGCTAAGTTCTCGTCCAGGGCCGCTATCAGAAGGAGAAACTCAGACATTCCCCTTCCACAACAGAGAGAACCACAGCAGCATTACTTTGCTGGAAGACGAGCCCCGATGCTGGGATGAAGCACCTCTTTCAGTAGCCGAGGGCTGGCAAGATGAGTTGGCTAAGCGCTGCATCTGTGTGTCCAATATCATTCGTGGACTCTCCTTTGTCCCCGGCAATGACACTGAAATGGCTCGGCACCCAGGTTTAGTGCTTATTCTTGGAAAACTTGTGCTTCTGCACCATGAGCACCCTAAAAGAAAAAGGATGCCGCCTACCTACCAGAGAGAGGAGGAGCGAGGTCTGGCATGCAGCAAGGATGAATGGTGGTGGGACTGTCTTGGTGCCTTGCGTGAGAACACCTTGGTCACCCTTGCCAACATTTCAGGACAGCTAGACCTGTCTATTTATCCAGAAAGTATCTGCCTTCCGATCCTGGACGGGCTGCTCCACTGGATGGTGTGCCCTTCAGCAGAGGCCCAGGACCCCTTTTGCACGGCAAATGGCTTCTCCTCGCTTACGCCACAGAGGCTGGTGCTGGAGTGTCTGTGCAAACTGAGCATCCAAGACTCTAATGTTGACCTTCTGCTGGCCACACCCCCTTTTAGCAGACAGGAGCGCCTCTTTGCTACATTAGTGCGGCATGTTGGTGAACGAAAGAGTCAGGTGTGCCGCGAAATGGCCGTAGCTGTTCTCTCCAATCTTGCACAGGGTGACCCAACAGCTGCCCGAGCCGTTGCCCTGCAGAAGGGCAGCGTAGGAGCCTTGATAAGCTTCCTAGAGGACAGTGTTGCCATGGCACAGTATCAGCAGAGCCCTCACAGTCTCTTGCACATGGGACACCCCACCCATCCTGAGCCGCCCAGCATCAACATGATGTGCCGGGCCGCCAAAGCCCTGCTGGCCATGGCCCAAGTGGAGGAGAACAGGCCCGAGTTTGTGCTCTACGAGAGCAGGCTTCTTGATATCTCGCTGTCCTCCGTGCTGAACTCTGGTGTGGCGGCCATCCTGTGTGAGGTACTGTTTAAGCTTGGCCGCTCGTGACACGCACAAAGGAGCGGGAGCCTAGAGTGCCATCATGGGAATGCGCGGCTGAGCTGAGCCACAGAGATCACACAGAACTGTTGGTGTTATATTTTTATTTAAGGAAAAGAACACAAACAAAAATTGTTTTTACATACAAATGAATATATAGAGAATATATATAGCTCCTCTGCCCCATTTCCCAGTTTTCATTTTGGATTTTTAAATGATTTTAATACAGATATTTAATACTTGGTCTTTTTGTTTTTTTCTATTCTTTTTTTATTTGTTTTGTTTCATCTGTGTATTTTCTTTCATTTGTTTTAACCAAAGTTGGCATCCGATACCGTTAGTTTTTAGAGTATTTTGCTCTCAGAATGTTTTTAATTGTTTTGATGCAGTGTTTTGTTTGTTTTCTTGTGGGACTTTGTTTATTCGGGGAATGCAGATTTATTTAAATTGTGAGACATGTTGTAGATAGAACTTCTCTTGCAAAGTGTTGCGATAAAAGAAAAAAAACAAAACAAAAAAAAAAAAACACTGATTTTAAGACATACATGTATACAGCTCTGAAAAAAAGCATTGTGCAATAGATTTAGCTGGCTCAGAGGGGAGATGATGAAATGTGAATGACCACAGGCAATGTTTTGATCTGACCACCAGTGTTGCACTGTTTCACCACACCAGTATCTGAGGGTCAAGCGAGTGTTAGTTCTAAACTGACTTGCTTCCATGTTAGTGCAGCCGCAGAGGGTCCTCTCTCTGACGGCAAACTCAAAGTGCTTCGGTTACCCCTCTTCTCTATACTATATCCACGGGTCAATTTGTATATAGGAACTGTACATTAAATGGGCCCCTTTCACATTTTTGTTTCCTCCAAGAGATGTGGTATTATACAAAGTGAGTAGTTAATGCTACATGCTGACATTTTGCAAATGAATATTAAGTCATTGTTTTCAGGTGAGGATAGTCTTCAAACTTGTAAGGGGCCGTTCACACAGGGCGAGTTCTTGCATTCGATCTTCGCTTTTTTTTTTTAATTGTTGGTCATATGCGCACATGCCAAACAGACATATTTGGTTGTTGTGTCGTCAAGTTGAATATAGTTTGTACTTTGAAATGCTGCACAGCAGATCAATGTCGGTTTTACAACAATGGACCAGTGGGATGAATTTGGGTGCTGGAAAAGCATCTCCAGTGGATTAAGCATGTACATTAGCAATTGTGTATGGGATTTAATGCGCCTGTAAACGCACCTGTTTAGTTCGGTTGCACTCCAATGTTTTTAATGCAAGAATGTATTCTGTGTGAACGCCCCCAAAGACTTTCCTGTGTGTCCTATAATGAAGTTCTGTGTGACAGAGATAGCAATGGCTCCCTCTAATGGCCTTAGAGTTTGGAAATTACAGGCTAACTGAAAGATGTCTGATGGCTTAAATGTAATTCAATGTGAAAGTTACCCCAAAATGACTTAACGATTTTAACAAAAAATATGTACAACTCTTTATGTAAGCTCTTTTTGCTCCATATGATTTGATGACCATTGTTTATTCAGTATAAAGTCTTTATACATGTTCCACATGTTAAAAGTAAATGTACATGAAATTTGGTCGAGCACTGTGAACGTTGTTCTTCAGTGTTGTTTTTATTTTTTTGTGTCACAGAGTGCCCAACAAAGTTACCTAAGCATGTACATCCTCAACATTGTAATATTTAAAAAGTGTAATTCACTGGCAGTTAAGGTTGATGGGTACATTTTTGGCCGTCTACTCAGTGCTCTATGCTGCATCTGTCACATCCACAGTTTAACAAGATTATGTGGCCTAAATGCGCCGAGGGAAAAAGCACAAACACTCTCACATTGGCTTACTCTGAGGGAGGGCCGTTTTGTAGCTTTTTTTTAGTCGCTACAGGGCACACATTTTTGTCCTTTGCCTCTCTTTTCTAGGAAACTGTGCTTTTCAGGGACAGCTTGATAACATCTTTCAGAGACTATTATAAGATGTTTTTATTAGACCTTGCAATCACATGACGCCAATTTAACACAATAGCTGCTTTAATTTGATACATTTAAAGTATAAACACCACCGGCCAAAGGGCAGTAATATTATTTGCAAGGACCACACAAATGTTTCAAAAGTATGGTTACCAAAAAAGACCACTGTTTTTAGTTGGACTGCAAAGAATTGACCTGACATGTATGAATTAAATAGCTCCTACTTTAGATACTGCAGTATGAACAAACATAATACTGCCAAATCTCTTGAAACAGGTCTTGTGAAATCCAGTGTGGCACAAGAAATTAAGGCAAACACAACCACGCCGAGTCCTCCGGGCCTTCATTGAGGCATTCTCCAGTGCTGTAACTTCATGGTTTATACTTAATCCAGTTGCTGGGTCAAAAATAGCTGATTGAACTGACCTGTTGCCTCACACTTGACCAGGACTGACCATCTGATAAATATTATTTCCAGACAGTCAGTTAAGGCTGCAATTTCTTGATAATAAATTACAATTTCTGCTCATTTTGACTTGAAGATAGAATTCCAGTCAAAGGGAGCAGAATTCTCTTGAGTCTCTTCAGTTTTGGGGATAGCGGGGAAAATGGATTGCATTTTCTGGCGAAAATCCTTTAGCTGCAACAGACAAATGATATATGATCAAACAAAGGTTGCAGATTATAGTGGGAAATAGATGGCATAAGTGGGCACATGGCATCTAAAGCAATCACTTTCAGCATGTACGTACGCTCTGGACGCCCAGGACCTTCCAAATGGTGAGGCTGAGGACACCAACTCCACACCAGGCGTAAAGTGAACCCCATCCCAACGCTCGCAGTGCTAACGACGCTCCACTTTCTGGCACCGCAGCAGTTCCCACTACTCCCTGAGCACATCATAAGCAAAAGAGGGACATTAACTGCAGATATCTGTTGTCGTATTGTACCAAAAATATTTTGTTTAGTATGCTTGCACATCTTTTATAAGCAACACATACGGCATATTGCTAAAGTACCACAAGTGAAACACGGTTCACAACCCGTTTAGTTCTGTAATCTGACACATTATGAATAAAACAGGAAGAAGTAAAAAAGGATTTTATCTATTGGGTCATGGAAATTGAGCATTAATTAAGTCATAACGACATCCGGAAGTCATTTCAGAGGAAGAACACACTGCTATGTTTTGGTAAACACTTTCATAGGAATAACAGACAGATTCATTTTGCACAACCAAACCAGTATTAAAATGTGCATTAAATGTTTGATTTCACCATGACTCTATGGGCTCAGCTTCACCAAACCCCATTTTGTCTCAGATTTTAGGAGCATTCAAGAGTGGAAAAAAAAAAAAAAAGCTGCTCTAATATTCCTCTACAGGTTTTGGGAGGGAAACAGTTTTGTGATGGTCACAGCAAGCAACATAAAGGTGGTGAAACACCTTTAGCTACTTTCCTCTTCCATAATGTCAACCAAAATGGAGAGTTGTTTCAGAGAGCAAGTTATCATATTTTTATGAAATATTACAAAAACTTTTTGATACTGTGCATAAGATCAGGAACACATTTTATTTCATGTCGACTTTGACAACTAACTAGTTTGAGTACAGAAGAAAAAACAAAACAAAACATGCAGTCACCACTAATAACATTAACTGCTTTAATGTAATTTAGTCTTTTTACTGCTCAACAAATTAGATTAGCTGTTATTAGAGCTTAGCATGTTGCAGCCATCGAGGAACGTGCTTTACGGCTGAGAACATGCGCTGGGATCATATTTTACAGTTTTTAATAATATAAATGTAATACAATCTTGACCGATAAAGAAACTATTATTTTATTTTTTTATTTTTTAAATTTTCTGAAGAAAATGAGTAGTACAATTATATGAGTACATCACATTTTATGATATTCTTTTTGTGATTTCATCCATGTTCATAGAACAAATAGTTCAGGACAAGTTGACACTGCCCTGAAACCACTGCTGTATAGCAGGATATAACGGATCTAGTCAAGTGATTTGTCATTAATGGAACTGGGCAAGACATGTGATCTGTCTCGTCGCCGACCTCATATTGAATTTAGCCACTTAAAAAGCATTTTTGGCAAGATGCGTGTTTACTGATGTGGGATAATGGCCTAAAAATAGAAATGCAAAAAACAGACAAAAAGAGTCTGTTCATTTCTAGGTGTATGTTCAAAACAAGTCATAAAATGGAATCGATGTCTGCATTTACGCAATGTCTAATCCTGTTAAGTTAACTGACATAAGCCTGGCATGCTTTGCTGATTAGAGGAATAACCAGAAGAAAACAGATAATTCTTTAAAAGAAAATATCTCCCTTTGCTTTGAACTTTGAGCATAATAAGTTTGCAGATGTTGTTTATGCTCAAACAGCAACATTACACACTAACTAAAGTTAAAAAATGAAATCATAATCAACCACCCCTTTAAGCCAATTTTTGGTCCACTTAATTGTGACAGGGACACTTTTTTTGTAACAATGTCATGTTTAATATTGTTGATAGTAATAATAAGAAAAATCTTTTTATTTTTTTATTATGACAGGGTCACTTTTCATTTACAGGTTTTTTTTTCCACTGTCGAGTTGAATTTTATTGTTGATAACAATAACATTAATAATAAGAAAAACAATATTGATTTTTATTTTTTATATTTTTTTTATTATGACATGATCACTTCATTTAAACTTGTTGGAACACTGCAGAGTTGAATATTATAGTTATTAATAATAATAATAATAACAACATGGTTAATATTAATTTTTTTACCCTTTTATTGGAACAACTTTTGAGTAGAATATTATAGTTGAAAATAATAATAATAATAGGATTTTTATTTTTTATTCCATATTCTTAATTGTGACAGGGTCACATTTCATTTACACTTTTTTGGAACATGGTTGCATTAAATTATTTCTGATAATAATAATAATTAATTATATGATTTAAAATTAATTGTTCATTTACACTCTTTTTGGAACACTCTTGAGTCAAACATTACTGTTACATTACAAAACAATAATAATAATGTTTTACAACAGCAATATATTTAATAATTTTTTCACTTTCATATGGCATTTGGTGGAAAACTGAAAGAAATGTTTCCAGTTCCTACTATATTGAAATCTCGATACCTTATTGAACCACTCTGGACTCTTCTTCTTAGCCATGGCAAGGGTGGAGCCGAACCCTGCGATCATGCCCGCTGTGGCTACAGTAGCCAGGAAAGCACCACCTGAATACAAAAGACAACAGACGCAACACACATAGATTAATATTATGCACATGGTGTCGATAACATGACCGCAGTCTTGACAAAAATATACACCTCAACAATAACATAATAGCCATTGGCTTTAAAACAGAAAGAATCATGATGTATTAAAATTGCACTACAGTATTTAGTGAAATATTTCAAGGCATCATTAACTAACACTGACTGCAGCACATTTTGGATTTGTTGGCAAGAGTGTGGACTGAGAGTGCAGGTCTGCAGCCAGACTCACACATTCATCTTCAACAGACAATATGACAAACGCATTGAGTGCAACTGCGGGCTTCCAGAGAGAAACTTATTTTTAGTGATAATGTACTGTATAAAGAGATTTGAGGATGTTGATCAGTGGTATATGCTTCTGTGATCTATTATACATTTTGAGAAAACCATGTTTAATTGCTGAATGATGAACTACACATACATAATCCTGATGAGAGATCCACAAATCAGGTGAATAATACCATGGAAATGGCAGATGCCCACTCCCATGAAGCATTGGGAATGACATAATCCATTGGTGTCCATACACTCTCAAACTATTTATTTGTAAATATCATTCAGAATATTTATCAATAAACCTATTGTTTTTATACTCATAATCATGAACAGTTTTTAAAGTGCCTACACAGCAAAATCCCCAGAGTTAAATGAACTCTGCTTAGAGTACATGGTCCCGCTCTAAATAGTGTTAAAGTAACACTGAAGCAGAGTTAAAGTTAATGGGCCAGTTGTTCAAAAAGTTTAATCTGGATTGGAATGATCTGGATTTGGAAATCCCATGTTTTGCTATCCAGGATCAGGTAATCCATCTTACTTCTGTGCTGGTTTTTCAAAGAAAAATTGGATTGGATCACCATGATCCAGATACACACTTGTCCAGATTACCAAATCTGGATTACCAGTGCTCTACAGAGCCCCTAAAGGGACATGATAATAGAAAGAATATAGGTTTTGAGTTAGATATAATATTTTTGTTGGATATTTACAGCTGTTTGGGGATTGTTTTATGGCACCAAAATCTTTTTTACTTTACAGTAGGTTACCGAAATGTCTACTTCTAATTTATTTAACAGTTTAACTAATCAAGAGCAAAATAAAAAAACTGTGTATGTATATTACATGATATAAATGTTGTATTTTTTTACCAGTTTTAAAGTTTTACTACATTTTCCTCCTGGAATCCACCTTGGATTTGGGATCAGGATAATCCTGTTTCTTTTCTTTTTTTTTGGATCAAAGATATCAAAATCCTACTGACAAGTTTTGAACAAACTCACAAACTGAAGGTTTGATCCAGATTAAAACTAGGATTGGATTCCGTGATCTAATCTGATTTCTGATTCCTTCTTTCCCTTTTGAACAACCCATTTTCAAGATTTGATCCAATCCGATAACCAAAATCCGATCAGCTTACCTTTGAACAACTGGCCCAATGAGATAATTATACAATTAATAAGTGATGATTGAACATTAGTGATGAACACCTGCTGTTAACAAGCAGAATCACTGAATAAAAGAGAAAAACAAAAACTAAAACTGACTTTAACTCTGCTTCAGTGTTTAACATTATTCAGAGAGGCACCATATATACTCTAAGCAGATTTGATTTAACTCTGGGGATTTTGCTGTGTATGGAGAAAATAAATGGGAAAAAATGGGTGGTCATTGTATTTAGTAATAATAATAATCATCAATTATAATAGCAACATGGTAAAACTCAAAAATTAACCAGACTTTTAAGCAAAAAGGCACTGAAAATTAAATTTGTTCAAATTTGCCACAATTTCAGAATACGTAAAAATGTAAGAATTTATTTTGGACAAAAATGCTGATAGTTTTTATGGCTACAAAATTACCAGTGAAAACTGCTTTATTATTAATAATATTATCATTATATAGCATGTTTAATGGTATTATTAATTAAATAGTAATTTAAGGTGCTAAAACCACTTTTGCTTTTACAATATAAGGCTAAAATTTACATCTTTTAAAAAGTTTGATAAAAATGTTTACTAAAATTATATCTCAACCCTGGTCATCTAGCATATTTCCAGTAGAAACATTTCTGCTGTTTGTCTATTAAAGCATCTTTTCATTCAAACATTAAAATCCACGGTTTATCTCAAAACTCGGACAGATTCAGTTCGATTCCTGAACGAACCGTTAAGATACGGCTGGTTAAACAATTCACTGAAAAGATTCGACTCAAATAAAGATCTGTTCACGAATACTACATCACTACATGCGAATCAAAAGTGCCAGAAATATAGAATGTAGCGAATATGGACCATACTGTCGTCATACATCATATGATATTTAACATTTATTTCTAAATTTATGATTCAACATTTTGAGACGACTTAGACTAAGATCAGTTAACCAAATTGCTGCCTCATGAGTGATGTCAACGGATAATTCATAAAGCTTGTGCGTGTTCATAACAATGATTGCATATGCTATCAAAATACATCAAACCTTTAATCAAGTGTGTTTTGTCGTCTTCAACAGTGTCATTGACTGCCTCACTCGAGCTCGCCTGCTCCACTGACATCTTGAACGGGTCCGACTTACACACAAGTCCGGTGGAAACACATCAGGTGGAACCTTTCATATTACAGCTAAGTTACTAACAGTAAATAGTGGATTTGATTTACAGCATTTCACTGGACAAACATGTAATTATAAGCGTGCTTACTGTTATATTCTTACTCTTAAGGTGTATCTATAATTGAAACAAAAGTAAAAATCCATATAAAATTAATTTTTTGACAGAGTAACAATAATGCTGCAAAAGTTTATGAGTGATTAACGTGATCATCATGATGCAAACCTCTTAAAACTATAAAAAAACCGTAATGTTATTGAACTAGATATGTGTTGGTGAGAGGAGGACTGAGATTCTGCCGACCAGATCGGCTGTGTTTCGAAACGGGGTGAGCTCCCTACATAGAAAGCATTCGGGGTATCACGGACGGAGAAAAAAATATGTCTAATGTTTTGTTATATTTATTTTTTCTATTGATGATACAAGCTGAATCCAGTCTGACCCGGAACCTGCATATGATTACCAACCCTCAACAACAATAAATAAATAAATAAAATGCTGTCTAGGTATGAGCGTAGTCGGTGTTTGAGACATGCTCAAAAATACTGTCTAGACTGGAAGCGAGCTGGATTTAAGACACGTACTCAATAATGCTGTCTGGACCACTAGGTTTTGAAAGCTGTCTACACAGGCAGCTCACTTTGTTGTGAGCGCCCCCAAATATGCTGCCTACATAGACAGCTCATTATGATTTGAGACGGCGCCGCTGTTTATAGGGTCATCGTGTGCCGTGAGCTCATGCAGTTCACGCGGTGATCTACTCCATCCACATCCTGCGCACAGCGATCCTTCTTCTGTTTCTGTCTTTCTCTCCTTCATCATTATCGATATAGGTGATTAAACACCCACCTCTGTTTGTTTGCTGTTGTAATATCCTGCGCGCGGCGTCAGAACTAGATTTCTAGATGGCGTTCATGCAATAAAGACCCTCTCGCGAACGGGATTACGAGGACATCGGAAGGACGTTTTTAACGTTATATTCCAGATCTTTTGAGTGGATTTAGCGCTTCCGAACCGAATCAGAGGAGTTACAATCTTTGAGACGCGAACAGACAAAGCTACATTTCTGGGCATGATGTCCACATGCCTCTGTGTCCTGGAGCGCATCCTGTTGTGTTGGGGATAGACATCTGCAATGAAGGAGTTATCCAAACAAACATGTAAACCAAACACTCGGATCTTATTCCATGCCAATCATTTCGGATGTAAATATTAGCATTTTTTAATGTAAATTTCAATAAAACATGGAGCTAATAAAATGGTTCCTTGATTACAGTTCCACGCTTTTCTCTGACTGGGTTGTGTAGCCTAATGCTTTCTCCATCAGATCAGAGATGTTTCTTCAAGACCCTGCTGTCTCGTTCGTTTCTTGAGGACATTTGAATTACTGATTCACTTGTGCTGCTTTAAAGTTTTGTTTTATCACTGGTGGGTAAATGACAGGCAACATGCATCTTGGGGTAGAGGAGCCCATTCGGGAGTGCCAGTACAATCAGATCTGTACACACAACTCCTCACCCATGGACACCCCACACAGCAAGAAAAGGAAGATTAAAAGGAAATGGCAGGTTTTTCCAGGCCGAAATAAGTTTTACTGCAACGGGCGGATCATGATGGCAAAGCAGACTGGGGTCTTCTACCTTACCATGGTTCTCATTTTGGTGACCAGTGGCCTCTTCTTTGCCTTTGAGTAAGTACTTTGACCCACTGAAGTGCTCTAATCTTCTCTCTACCCCAGACACTACCAAAATGTTTGTAGGCCATGTACACTATTTGATAAAAACAAAGGTTGTTTATCAACTATAGTTCCTTAACCATCAATGGAAGGTTTCCATTGCACAAAATGTTCTTTATAGTTGAGAAGAACTTCTTAATCTGAAGAACCTTTCTCACTAAGAAAATCAGTTCTTCATGGTTCTTTTGGAATCTATATATATCATAGTATTCTTTGAAGGACCTCAGCGCAGTAAATCAGTACCATGGTATATGAATATAGAAAAATTCAGTACCAACTGATGCTATCTCTGTACTACTGTTTTGTTCTTTAGTTTGATGTGATCATTATGATTACTGTTGATTAAATCCAAATGCTTTCAAAATAGGAAGACTTTCATACCCACATTCATGGAAGTACTAGACATTAACAATGTAAATATGCAAACACTAGCTGAGAAAGATGCAAATTTTATCCTAGAGACCGTAACTAGCCTTGTGTAAACAAGATTGGTCTAGAGGTCCTTCCTGTTGTATTTTTCACCATTACTCTTGATGAAGAGTTGTTGTGTTTTGTGCTTCATTTAAGCTGAATTGTGGTCTGGGATGCTGAAGTGCAGTTCCACTCAAGCCAGTGCAGTAATTTAGACCCTCTCGCTGACGCTGAAGGACGTTTACAAGTGGTAAATTTGGTGTAATAGAATTACTTCAGTCCACGTAACTTTCAACACACTGCACGCTGTAAGGAACTCCTTGTGTGAAGTTTAACCAACCTAGAGTAGAAACTATTGACGTATGACATTTGGATTCCTGACATTTCCAAAGATCTTTACACAAGAGAGCCTTATCTTCAGAGTCTTTTGGAGAGTTTGCAGCAAAAACCCATATCAGGTGGTACGAAAATGCAAAGCTCTGCATATTTGAAGCGTGTTTGCCTGTAACACTTCGACGGCTGTTTAAAAATCTCTCAGTGTGGGATCCTGAGACGGCTGCTGTGGATAAGGGATGTGTGGAACAGAGATTTTCCAGTGTCCCATCCCCCATCTCTCCAAGCCCCATACATTCCATACCACAACTTCCAAAACATAGACTGGTGCGGTCCTGTTTCCATGGCAACGGTTTCCCTTTCCCGATCTTTGTGTGCTTTTGGAACAGCCTGTGTCTCCTAGGAAACAACAGGACGACCCAGCCTGCAGTTGTGTTTTCTGTGCTTTAGGGTCAGTACTGTCATGCTTTTCAAAACGATTATAAAGTCATTATAGAGGTTTTTTTGAGCCATTTACCCAGTTAGCTGAGACTACAGATGAAAACACATTAGCTGCATTGGTGAAAGGCTGTTGTGTTGGTCTGTTGCGCAGTTCAAAGCAAGTTGTTTACTCGTAAATCATTTTAAGCAGATATTAATGGTTCGGTTGAATGTGAAACACCCTTGAGACTGCATTCAGCTTGTGTATCATGGGCTGGAATAAAAACAGGAAATAGTATTCAACTAGATTTATTGACAGTGGACAGGATGGATCAGTGTAGTGCAAGCAGTAAGACTAACTAAATTTAAAGCAAAATTCTAGTTTAAAACCATTACAATCTATTGACAGCATCCATGACACTTTTTACCACAGGAAATAACTGTTTGGATGGTTGTGGTGAAAGACATTCTAGAGTGTTTAAAAACAGAAATGTGCAGCTTGTATTTTTATTAAAACCCATATATTAATTCTTCAGTACAAAAATGTATGTTATATTTGAACTACTTTTGTTACCAGATGAAAGTCTGGTACTAGTTATGTGCTACCAACGATACTTTTGTGGGCATAGTTTGCTTCATGACATTATGCTCCTTTCTGGTATGCCTGCTCATAAGATTATCATGTTTACCATCTTAACGTGGTCATGAAGTAAAAAAATATATATAACTCGTGTAGCTTTGCATGGTTAGTAAATGATTTTATCAAACTATATGTAAACACATACATGTTCTGAAAGAAAAAATAATACTTTTATTCAAAAAAGGATGCATTAAATTGATCAAAAGTGACAGTAAATACACCAAATCAGCATATTAGAAGGATTTCTGAAGGATCATGTGACACTGAAGAATATAAAACCTGACAGTCAAAATTTACTAAATGAAACAAGTTTTACTCAAATACTACTGAAAAGTGAATTGTACTTAATAGAAGAAAGTTATGTGAATTCAGTAACTGATTAAATTAAGCATAACTCGAACTGATAAAGTTACAACAGATTTCATTTTCCCAGCAGCTTGAGCTATTGCTACCTTGCTAGCTAGAAGTTAACTGCAAGAGATTCGAGTTACAGTGTCTGTTTTAATTGTTTTATGCAATTTAGTTTCAGCTCCACAAAGTATTTGAATGGATCTGAAATGCTGAAAATTTAGCTTTGCCCTTTTAGGAATAAGTTACATTTCAAAACATATTAAAACAGAATACTAAAAAAGCTATAGCTATAGCTATAGCTATAAAAAAAAAAAAAAAAAAAAAAAAAGATTCTTTATCGCATTCCCCATAGACTAGACTACTATTGTAAATGCATTACTTAAACACAATTTTTAATCTTGACTCAATTCAGCACAGCATCACTGTTTTTATAGTCTAGACTTTAGACTTTTGAGTTCAGCAACTTTAATCTCCATGTATAAAGTGTAACTTGATAATGGACTTGGGATGTAGCGACCCTGTACAACCTCTCCGTCCGTCACAACAACTTAAGAACTGTTCCTTGGAGACCACTTTACAAGGAATCTTCAGAGCTGTAAATCTGACAATGACACCTAGAATCAGTGGAAAACACAATAAGGCATTCTTAAAAGGTCCCTTAGGGGATTGCTATTTTAACAAGCTAGTCGATAGCATCTGACCATTTTGGCTAATTCAGTTGCTATGCCCTTAGCCAATTTAGCAGCCATCAGATTACAGTGCAGGCATTCTAAAATGTTTATGTCTTGGAGTCTGAATACCATATAGCAGGCAAATTTTAGGTATTGTACCTAAGACCATTTGCCTATGCTTTGAAACAGATGGTGGTACATTTCATTAACTCCTAAGTGGACAAAAAGAGCTAGATTGGATTTATTTTTTATATTTTTATCCCATGTCCCAAAGAATGCATTTGATTTAGGTTATTCTCATTTTTTTTATTTGTTCAGTCCTGTGTTCTTTACCCAGCTGATTCTTGTCTTTTATTTATTTTAAATGAGATGTCTAGGATGCTTATTAGTCAACTGCATTCCAGCAGTGCTTAAATACAAAATAAATACGTAAGAGTAAAACACCTTTTTTAGTGTATAACTGCACAGCACCCAATCACCCCCTTTTAAAAAAAAAAAAAAAAAAAATGTAGGGAGCTATATGGGAATTATATTTCTAAAAGAAAATCATGTAATAATGAAATCTCGTAATAAAATAAGTCCGTTTTTAATTAGTCATAAACTGATAGATTGCCAATAAATCAGCCCATATTTGTCCATTTTTAGATCAGTATTGGCTAATAACTGCACTTGCTTAGCAACATTTAAATTAGCATTCAATTTCCTTTGTATCAGTTCCATAATATACTAACAGCAGCCTTATAAATGAATGATGCACAATTTGTGTCAAATGTTTTTTAATTTTTGCTTTAATAAATTGCATTAGCTTATATCACATACATATCGGCTATATGAGAGCTATTTGTAGGTTGTCTTTGAGGCAGAACTGTCTGTTTGAATAACCAATGGCTGATGGAGGAAGTGTTTGTTATACCTTTTTTGAACCACTCAACATTTTGGCTGTGCTGTTTTGCTGACGCTAATGCCTACCAACACCCTGACAACTATATTCACAATAAATATTCACCTTATTACACAACTTAAGTATTTATTACATGGTAATAACACAGTTATAATGTTATTACATAGCAAATTGACTGTAAATGGTTTTGCTTTTAGCTACAGCCAAAAGACAGGACCATTAAAAAGAAGTCTGTAACTGGGGGGCTTATTTGCTTATTTGTTAGCAACACCGCATGACACTCACAGCCAGTTTTTTCATTCCCTTTCTTCCAGCTGCCCATTCCTGGCATCAAACCTGACTCCTGCCATTCCGGCCATCGGAGGAGTGCTGTTCGTCTTTGTGATGGGAATGCTTCTCCGGGCGAGCTTCAGCGACCCGGGCGTCCTGCCTAGGGCCACACCAGAGGAAGCAGCAGACATCGAGAGGCAGATAGGTGGGAGGAAATGGCAAGATGATCGCTCTTCCTGTCTGTCTTTCCTCGTTCTGTTCTTTTCGCACTGAGCTGAATTTGCAGGCTCTGGTTGCAGGTCTGTGGAATGCTCTACAGAGAATTCTCACAGTAAAAGGAGACACAAGACATTTGATGTTATTCTCTCTTCTCGTTTGATATGAATAATGCATGCTCTGTCTCAGGTTTGCTGTCAGCACACCCAGAGTAATATAAAATCTGCTGAAATATTCATCCCTAGGAAAGATTCATGGTCCCTCAAAGTATTTGTTCATGTTATTCAGTCTGATAGTTTAATCAGTCACAAGTTAATGGTTGTTCATAGTTGGTTTGGGTATTATTAAAGGGCCAGCAAGGACCACACTGAAAGATTTAACAGTAATTTCTTACTATATTCAGAATTGTACTGTGAAATCACTGCAGGCCGAGCCATTTTATGCCATAACACAACAAATTACTGGAGATTTTCCACAGTGCGCAGATTGATTTAATTTGCTTGCATGTGAATTGCTGGTTATAATTGAATGGAGTCACTTCTATAATGACTTTGCTGGTCTTTCGTTGAGACAGACAGAATTTAGTGGACCCCAGTGGTGGAAAATTGAAATCACTGGGGCAGAGCCAGGAAGTGCACTTTAGCTCAGGTTTGTAAGCTCGGGATATGGAGTTATGTTTCCCTGCTGTTCGTATGAATAATATAGTAGCAAGTAAACACTGCTGTGAGCCCCGGCGGCGCTGTGTGCTGCTTAGAAGATGCATAGCGTGTTGAGGGTTACATATGATGTCACCCCATTAAAGCAATAGTTCACTCAAAAATGAAATTTCTGTCATAATTTTCTTACCCTTAAAACCCATGCGACTTGTCTTCTATGGAACACAAATGGGAAGTTTTGAAGAATCTCCAAAAATGATAATAAAAGCACCATAAATATAGTGCACTGTTATCCAAGGATTCTGAAATCATATGATAGCTTTGAAATCTAAGTTATTAACTTATCTTCCTTTCCGCCGAAGCTCTGAAACAGACTACAAAATCTGACACCACTGATGCCAAATTCCATTGGTTCTTGTGTGTCTTATGACCAAACATCATTGACATCGATGTTCATTGACATGATGCTCACCATGGCTGCATTTATTTAATCAAATGTACAGTAAAAACTGTAATATTGTGAAATATTACAATTTAAAATAACTGTTTTATTTTAAAACATGTTAAAATGAACTTTATTTCTGTGATGCAAAGCTGAATTTTCAGCATCATTACTCCAGTCTTCAGTAATCCTTCAGAAATCATTCTAATATGCTGATTTGCTGCTCAAGAAATATTTATTTATTATTATTATTATTATTATTATCAATGTTGAAAACAGTTGTGCTTCTTAATATTTTTGTGAAAACTATAAAATTTTGTCAGGATTTTTCAGGACATTTGAAATGGCTTTCTTAAGGTAAAATTCTTTAATTTTTAAATTGATCAATTTAATGAATACTTGCTGAATACAAGACAAATTAAATCAAAACCCATTCCAAAAATCCTTTTCCAGCTTTATTTACAAATTTTGCCTTACAACATCAAAGTAATGAAAGAAAAAGCAACAGTTCTGAAAATTAAAAAAAATAAAATAAATAAAAACTAGAATAATAGGGTTGTAAAATTTATCAGTCCCCTGATTTAATACTTTACCACCTTTTCCTTTATTTACAGCCATAATTCTTTTTGGATATGTACTACCTTTTTGCACCTAGATTTGGCAATTTTTGCCCATTCTTCCTTGCAGAATTGCTCAAATTCAGTCAAATTCTGTGGTGAGCGGCAATATACTGCTCTCTTTAAGTCCATCCACAGATTTGACTCTGACTTGACCACTCAAGGACAATCAACGTTGTTCATTTTGCGGAATGTTTAGGATCATTGTAGTGTTGGAAGATGAATGACCTGCACATCTTCAGCTGTCTAGCAGAGGGACGCAGGTTTTCCTCAAGAATTTGGGTGCGCTTTGGTCATTTACCTTCCAACACGACAATGATCCTAAACATACCGCAATGGCTTAAGGGTAGGAAGGTGAATGTCCTTGAGTGGCCAAGTCAGAGTCTTGACTTCAATCCAAAAATCTGTGGATGAAAATCTATAGCTTGAGCAATTCTGCAAGGAAGAATGGGCAAATGTATTAAATCAGGGGACTGATTACTTTCTAGTTTTTCAGTTTTCATTACTTTGATGTTATAAGGAAAATGTAAAGCTGAAAAAGGTTGGGGTTTTTTTTTTTTTGTAATAGATTTTGATTTCAGGTTGTGTGACAAAGTATTTCAAAGGGGTTTGATGATTTTCTGTAGACACTTTATATGATTTGAGAGTGCAGGGAAGATTTGCAGTGAATAATTCAGGCATTTTCTCATACAAAGCTATCATGTGGCTTAGTAAAACTCAAGTTGTTTACATTATATAAATTATCATTTTGATAATTTAGTAATACATTAATGCCGTTAATAGAAGGGTTTTGAATAAAGGGTGAATAAATGTAAAGAAAAGTGTCTTCATTTTAGGGTGAATTATTGCAGTAAAAGAATTTTCCAGATTCAGCATTTGTGACATGCTGTCAATTACCACGGACAATAATTTGCCCTTAATTTAAAAAAAAAAAACCATTAATGTACACTAATGCTTGGAGGTTGGATGTCTATATGGGGCAAGACAAAATAACCTTTGAATAATTGAAAAAAAAAAAACTATTTTGAAAGTACAGCCACAAGTCCTTATACACAAGATTGAATAAGCATTACATAAGCATTACACATATTTAAATTGAATAATGTGATTTAGACAACTCATCAAACACCTTGCATCATACATTTTCTAGAAGTGATCAACAGCATGGCACAGAAGTTGAGTTCCTGGAACATTCCTTTATACTGACATACCATAGAGGACTTCCTCATCTTTTTTGATTTTCTGCCAGAATGGATCTCTGAATCGGTCTCGGGTCTGTTCTGGTTTCACAGATGCAACCAACGGCCCGAGTGGCCCAGGCTACAGACCACCACCCAGAACCAGAGAGGTGGTCATTAACGGCCAAACAGTCAAGCTCAAATACTGTTTTACCTGCAAGATCTTCCGACCGCCGCGGGCCTCACACTGCAGCCTATGTGACAACTGCGTGGGTAAGCATGTGTGTGTGTACCGAATGTGTCTGCAAATATGTTTATGTAATAGTCAGCATCATGCAAAGAAGTGCTAACATTGTGCATTTTTCCTCAGAGAGATTTGATCATCACTGCCCGTGGGTGGGCAACTGTGTGGGGAGGAGGAACTATCGGTTCTTCTACCTGTTCATCCTCTCACTCTCCTTCCTCACCATCTTCATCTTCGCCTTTGTCATCACGCACGTAATACTGAGTAAGAGTTCTGACCGCCTACTTCCTTATATAACTTCACCCTTCAGTCCCAAAACACATGACAGATCTTATCTTACCTTCTTCATTTAACAGTGTTCAGCAGAACAAACCAGTGACTTAGCAAGCGCTTCATATATAGAACGTTTTAAAGGTTCTCATCATGTAATCGTTTTATGGATTTAGTTTTATTAGAATTTTTAAATTAATTTTTAATGTTGATAAAATTTTATGAATCAAACCACTCGTAAACATACTTTATCACTAAATTTGAAATTACCCTTTAAACATTAAAGTAATATGCAATCATTTAAGACCTTTCTCATTATTTATACCATGGTCTGTCTTAATACTCGCTTCTAATTGGCTGGAAGGTGTGTAATAAAACCATTTAATGCACAGGTAGTTCCAAGTCAGTTGCTGCCCCATGGCTTTTATTAATAAAATAGCTTTGCTCACTGAATAGCTATTATATTTCTCAGCAATGAGGGGGGTAACATCTCTGTTTTTGAATGAATTGAAGTCACAGCTTCATTGTTTGTAGAGAGAGGCACTGCACACACACAGGTAATTCACACATGCATCTTTCATCTCTCGATATTTAATTCATTCATTCATAGAAATAAATGTAATCTTATTGCACTGCTGTATCTCTGTGTCTGATTCAAAGCGGGCAGAATGCTAGATCTAACGAGCTGTAACTGATGAAAATAACCATAATTTTTACCCTTCCGGTCAAATAGTGTGTTGCAAACATCAATAACAGCTTTAACTTGTCAATGCTGGCAAATGATCATCATGACCATCAAGGCTAGCTGTGCATTAAATGATTTGCATGCACTCCGCAGAGGTAACCACCCTCCGCTTCACCTTTGGCATAAAGGGTTCTGTAAAATTGAGTCAAAAACCTTAGGGTTCTATATAGAACCCCATTAGGGAATGATGACACAACAATGATGTACTAAAAATGGACAGGTTTTTCCTTTGCGTTTTACGTGTACAGACGACAACGTTGTCAAAACGATCCCTGTTCACACAAATCTGCGAAAACTATTAAAAATGCTGTATTATACATGCCAGGCCAGTAGTTGGCAGTGTCACTTTGTAAAGAAACACTACATGCCTATAGATTGAACACACCGATTTCACAAATTCACGATTTTGTGGATTGCATGGAGATGATAATGGTATTGTTTTTAAAAACTTGCACTTTGAAACCTGTTTTCAGGCCCCCAAAACGCTGTTGTCGTGTAAATTAATGTCCAAATACATCAAGTTTTCCATTTTTAGTTAAAAACTGTTAAAAACTGTGTAAACAGCCCCTAAACCTTTTTTTCCTAAGAGTCCTAAGAGAGCTGGCCGATAATAAAGTTTATATTTTGCGATGATCAAAGCAATCAAGCAGTTGTGTAGGACAATACTACAGTATATACCAAATAGCAAATCTTAACAGCTTGATTGCTAAATTGTCAAAAATGTAAACTATATCAGTGATATAAGTTGGATATATAGTACATTCTACTTTACCTGCATAAATACAGTATTCTAAAGTATACCAATATATGCAATATAGCAAATCTCAGCTGTGTGATTGCTTATACTGTTGCAAAATGTAAACCGTATTATCACACAACACAACACTATATATAAATTTGGATGCATATATCCAACTTAATCCGCATATATACAGTACATTCAATTCAACTGATATTATACTGTATTGCAAATCAAAAGTTTTTTTTTTTTTGTTTTATCGCAAAATGTAACTATATTATCACCCGGCTCTTAATATTTAGTTAGAAATTTAAGTATGTCTTAATTTTTCCGCTTACATACAGTAAACTTGCATAGGCCGTATACTCTATAGCAAATCTTACGTACAGTATCTCACAGAAGTGAGTACCCCCCTCACATTTTTGTAAATATTTTATTATATCTTTTCATGTGACAACATTGAAGAAATGACACTTTGCTACAATGTAAAGTAGTGAGTGTACAGCTTGTATAACAGTGTAAATTTGCTGTCCCCTCAAAATAACTCAACACACAGCCATTAATGTCTAAACCGCTGGCCACAAAAGTGAGTGCCCAATTAGCCATTTTCTCTACCCGGTGTCATGTGACTCATTAGTGTTACAAGGTCTCAGGTGTGAATGGGGAGCAGGTGTTTTAAATTTGGTGTTATCGCTCTCAGTCTCTCATACTGGTCACTGGAAGTTCAACATGGCACCTCATGGCAAAGAACTCTCTGAGGATCTGAAAAAAAGAATTGTTGCTCTACATAAAGATGGACTGAAACTGAGCTGCAGCACGGTGGTCAAGACCATACAGCGGTGTAACAGGACAGGTTCCACTCAGAACAGGCCTCGCCATGGTCGACCAAAGAAGTTGAGTGCACTTGCTCAGCGTCATATCCAGAGGTTGTGTTTGGGAAATAGACGTACGAGTGCTGCCAGAATTTTTGCAGAGGTTGAAGGGGTGGGGGGTCAGCCTGTCAGTGCTCAGACCATACGCCTCACACTGCATCAAATTGGTCTGCATGGCTGTCGTCCCAGAAGGAAGCCTCTTCTAAAAATGATGCACAAGAAAGCCCGCAAACAGTTTGCT
Source organism: Chanodichthys erythropterus (assembly GCF_024489055.1). NCBI lineage: Eukaryota > Metazoa > Chordata > Actinopteri > Cypriniformes > Xenocyprididae > Chanodichthys > Chanodichthys erythropterus. The sequence continues at coordinate 25,256,177 of NC_090224.1, read as the reverse complement.
GAAGACAAGCAGACTAAGGACATGGATTACTGGAACCATGTCCTGTGGTCTGATGAGACCAAGATAAACTTATTTGGTTCAGATGGTGTCGAGCGTGTGTGGTGAACTCCTTGCCCAAGAGGATTAAGGCAGGAAAATAATGGTGGCCACACAAAATATTGACACTTTGGGCCCAATTTGGACATTTTCACTTAGGGGTGTACTCACTTTTGTGGCCAGCGGTTTAGACATTATTGGCTGTGTGTTGAATTATTTTGAGGGGACAGCAAATTTACACTGTTATACAAGCTGTACAATTACTAAACAGCAACATGTCTTTGTAGCAAAGTGTCATTTCTTCAGTGTTGTCACATGAAAAGGTATTATAAAATATTTACAAAAATGTGAGGGGTGTACTCACGTCTGTGAGATACTGTACTTAGTTTGTAAATACATATAGTAGTTGTATAATTAATTAATTAATTAATTAATTTGAGCTATTCTTTCGTTACGTGGTGATACTGAGAACTATGAAACCTGTGAGGTTGTGTTCAATTTATAACAATTTGGTGTAGTGACAAGCCTAATTACTTTTTGGTTATAGTATATGATTAAGTTATGCAAATAAATTACAGGGTTAAATATTTGAATCATATTGCAGGAACAATTTTTTTTTTTTCCAACTATGACTAATAAATTAAATATAACAACTGTTTCCCGAGAAGTGATGGGCACAACACTTGAGAGGGCAGAAGCTTGTGTACTAGTCTTATTAAAAACATTTCAGAATCTTATTTTTGGTGAGTATTTGCACCAAAATGCCCCTGTACAGGTGCTTCATCACTATATTGTATGGCTTCCCATTATCGATCAGCTCCTCATCTCTGCTGTTGACTGGCAGAAGGAAACCATGAGCATGCTGACAAAGCAGTTTCCTTCCTGGGCGAAGTGATGGAGAGGCTGTAAGCCTGAGCTCAGTGCTGTTTACTGCACAGAACTGATCAATCAGGCTGTGAGGGCAGGGGCACTGTTGTGACAAATGGCTCCTGTAAGATGTTTATTGGACAGGGCACACTCAGTGCGGCTTTATTTACCCACGAATTTCTCCTCAGATGCCCTCTGGAAACCATTAGCATTAAACACAGTGGCTGACTTTGAAGCAGTCCAGAAGGTGATTGCATTGGGAGTGTTAAGATAGTGGCTTAGGGATTGTTTTAGTCTTTCTAGTGCACCAGTGATGACATCAAATTGGAATATCATGATACTTTAAAATGAGCATGATACTAAAAGATTTTCATAAACTTACAGATACTCATATTACATATCCATATACTGTGGTTCTCCAAGGTAGTTCAGAAAACATGGTATTATCATGTACTATGTATTATCTAGAAGGCCAGGAAGTACTTTTACAGAAATAATATTGTTTGTTTATTTGTTTATTTAATCAGGGACATTACACATTAATAATGCATGGAAAAATGTAAAACATGGCAGATTTTCATCCATAGTCCCTTTGGCTAATTGGATAATTTTCAACCATTTGCATGGTTTGATGTGATATAAGCTAAGTAATCATTAGATTTAATCACCATTGGTAGTGCGATTTTATGGTAATGCTATGGCAAAACTTGCGGACTGCAGCTTTAAGTGCAAACTGAATGTAATAGTTTTGGACACTTAATTGCGTGTTAATAGCAATAAAATTAAAATGTATTGTTACAGTTTATAATTAATGCAGTTAGTTGAACTTCACAGTGCTTTCTGACCCACTTAAGTAGGACTTAAATACATCTTGAGAAACTAGAAGCTGTTGAAGTTGGCAAGTTATATAAAGTGTTCAAGTAAAATCTATGGTCTGTTTTCTCTTTCAGGCCAACTACTACTGACATTGTGGAGCAACATTTTGAAGAAAATCTTTCAAACTGCTTCAAAATTTGTCATGACAGTAGTTGACCTGAAAGAGAAAAAGATCATAAAAGACACTTCATGCTAATGGCCACTGTGACCCTTGTGGCAGTGCTGAGAATGCAGTGCATACTTGTGTTGCGAATTGTGATCTGGCACATTTCAGGGTAAAATAACAATATATACAGAGTTTGTGTTGATTGTGTTTTGTAATGGTTTTCTTTTCGTCTACTCAGTCTTCTTGAACCTACGTATCACAAGCAAAAAATCCAAATCGAGTCACAGTTTCCATACAGTAGTTCCATAACTAGAACCCTAGAAGTGGGAGAAGCCATCAATATGGAATACCTAGATTCCACATTGTAACATTGGCTTTGCTATATTTCACAGTAATGTTAGCTATAGTAACTGGACAGTTTGGAGTGTTGAGAGTAGAGCTGGCGACTTACAACCAACTCTTGCTTGTATATACTCATGTGTACTGTATGTTAATTTTTTGTTCTTACTTATCATTTCTTCATCATCTTTGCTTTATTTTTCTATGATAGACATCCACTCTTGCATTGCGTGTTTTTGTATTTTGGGGGTGGGGCAATGAAGGGAGGGATTTGTTTGGGAAGGGAGGGGTTTGTTTGGGATTTCAAAAATCAACAGTGATACAGATTTCAAATATGATGACTAATATTTCAAATATGAAACAGTGATATTAAAGGTCCCATTCTTCGTGATCCCATGTTTCAAACTTTAGTTAGTGTGTAATGTTGTTGTTAGAGTATAAATAAAATCTGTAAAATTTTAAAGCTCAAAGTTCAATGCCAAGCGAGATATTTTATTTAACAGAAGTCGCCTACATCGAACGGCCAGTTTGGACTACATCCCTCTACTTCTTTCTTTAATGACGTCACTAAAACAGTTTTTTGACTAACCTTCGCCCACAGGTATACACAAGAGTTGCGTTTGTAGAGTGTGTTTTTCGCCATGTCGTCGAAACGCTGTTATTTTCATCCCGCAGTCCAATCACCGGGTCTGATTCCGGCTCAAATTGATAGGGTAAAATTAAAGACATGTTTACAATAACACTGAGCGCATGCATCTCCACCATAGACTGTGATCTCCACGTTATGGTAAGAGGCGTGACTTTTCCGGGCACGGTGCGCTCAGAGCTGTCGAATCACAACACAGGAACGAACCGCTGGCACAATCAGAACTCGTTACGTATTTCTGAAGGAGGGACTTCATAGAACAAGGAAGTCATCAGCCCGTTTTTATGACAGTGGAAACAGCGGTATACAGATAAGTAAATTATGTGAAAAATACTGGGTTTTTTTACACGCAAAACATGAACAAATGTTATATTGCACACTATAAACACAATCAAAGCTTCAAAAAACCACGAAAAACGGGACCTTTAAAGGATTAGTTCACTTTCAAATTAAAATTTCTTGATAATTTACTCACCCCCATGTTATCCAAGATGTTCATGTCTTTCTGATTAAATGGAACTGGCGCTGCGTTCGTTCCGTAAGTAGAATAGGGAAGGTGTAGGACATACAGTGTAAGTTTTTTGAAGAATACGTAAGTGCGGTTTTGGCGGAACCACTTGGAAGTTGATCATTTGTTTATATAAAGCATATACATTTACATTTTTTTCAGAAAATGACTGATCATTTTCACTAGATAAGACCCTTATTCCTCGTCTGGTATCATTTAAAGCCCTTTGAAGCCGCATTGAAACTCTAATTTTGACCTTTAACCGTTTGGAGGACATTGAAGTCCACTATAAGGAGAATAATCCTGGAATGTTTTCATCAAAAACCGTAAGTAAGTTATCAGGAATTTTTTATTTGAAAGTGAACTAATCCTTTAATTAGTGATAGTTGCTAATGTGGCATCTAGGTATTCCATAAAACTGTAGGATTTAGAGTGTATGCAGACATTTGTAAGACAGCAGCTGGTTAATTTCTTACTCCAGTGACTTTGCTCAATATGCTGCCTGCTTTTTCATTCGAGACTTGTTTCATGTTCCTGTGACAGCTTTTCTTTGTTACATAACCAGTGCTTTTCCTGCAGGATCCAACAGGACTGGCTTTCTTAGTGCTCTCAAAGACAGCCCTGCTAGATATCCTTTCACTAAAGTGTGTGTGTGTGGGAAGAGGCTGTGCAATAGGAGTCTATTTCTGGTTTTCACACCTCTAGAACACAATTGCGGAAAAGCAGCCCACGCTGACTTTCTCTACATCTTCATTGCTATGCGTCTGAACCCCTCTCTTTTCAATGGAAAGAAATATGTTATTAAATAAGGTATGTGGGAAGTCTTTACATATCTGACATTGGCTTGAGAAGGAAAACAGCGAGACAAAGATCTTCTCTCTGTCTGCGCAAATATGCAGAACAGTGATTTGTATTAGCGAGGGGACGTCGTCTCGCTGTCGTGTTCATTAGTGAGACCTGCATCCTGCTCACGGTCAATTATTAGCTTGTCATGCATCATTTATTGCTTCATGATAGACTCACTCTCATAAGTCAACACATGCTAGTGCCAGCAAAAACAAGCTTTGCAGGGTACAACTTTGTCTGGATTTTCTGTAAAATAATTAAAATATAATTTAACTAAATTTAGTTGGGAAGCATAAAATTCTTTTCAGGAATATATTTTTGAATTAAGTTTCTTTTATCGCTTGTTTTAAGCATAAGCCTATACATTTTGTTAAATTTATGCTTTAAGCATAAAATATATGTATATAATAAGCATAAAAAATAATATTTATATAATAAAAATAAAAATTTATGTAATATTTTCGAATCAAATTAAGTATGTTGGCTTGAAACATGGTAGCAACATGGTAGCAGTGTGTTAATTATGCTAGAAACATGGTAGCAATTGAATTCATGTAAATGTGTTAAAACGTTAGCAATGTGCTAATTCATGTTAGCAAATGTTGAAACATGGTATGTGCTAATTGATGCTAGAAACATGCTAGCAATGTGTTAATTCATGTGAACAGTGTGTTAAATCTTGTTAGCAACATGTTAAAACATGCTAGCATTGTGCTAAATCATAGGAACATGTTAGCAACATGGTCAAATTTGCTAGTAAAGTGTTAAATCATGTTAGCAAGGTGTTAAAACATGTTAGCAGCATGCTAAAACACGCCATCTATCTATCTATCTATCTATCTATCTATCTATCTATCTATCTATCTATCTATCTATCTATCTATCTATCTATCTATCTATCTATCTATCTATCTATCTATCTATCTATCTATCTATCTATCTATCTATCTATCTATCTAGTCTTCAAAACCAACAAAATTTAAACGTCAAGCTTTAAAAGCTCTTCTAACTTTCTGGTCAGGCATTCTCAAGCCAAAAGTTTGTCTTTACAAACCTTTTAATCTAGTTCTAGATTTATTTTCTGAAAACAGCACTGTGTCTTATAAAACGGTACTGTTTAAAAGGTTTGGCCTCAGTAAGGTATTTTATTTATTTATTTATTTTTGATCAAAAGTGACTGCAAAACATTTATAATGCAACAAAATATTTTTATTTAAAATAAATGCAGTTTTTTTTTGTTTAAAAAAAAATAATTAAAAAGACTAAATAATACAGAAAAAAAAATGTATCTCAGTTTTTACAAAGATATTAAGCAACACAACTGTTTTCATCATTGATAGAAAATATAAATGTTTTTTGAGCATCAAATCAGCATAAATTACTGCACCACAGGAATAAATTACATCATAAAATATATTGAAATAGAAAACAGTTGTTTAAATAGAAATAATATTTCACAATTTTATTGTTTTTACTTGTCTTTTTGATCAAATAAATGTAGCATTTATATTTTAACAAAGAACAGTAATATTTCAAAAACATTACAAATCTTACTGACCCCAAGCTTTTGAATGGTAGTGTAAATGAAGCTAATCACAGATGAGCCTTATTGTGGAAAGCAGATGCTTAACAGGATTTTTTATCTATAAAACTTTTTGTTCATTCACTGCTGCCATGATCAATAGAAATTCATCAAATGACAAAGAAAAGAGCTATATACGGGCATCTGTCCAGAAGTGTGGTGTAGTCAAGCGCACTTTCAGCATTTTAAAGATGCGATTCAGTTGTCTGGATTGCAGTGGTGGAATGATGCTGTACAGACCAAGTATTTCTAGCATCCTTTGACTGACAATTTCAGAACTGGACTCGCATTAGTGTTTAAAATACGGCTGTCAAACGATTAATCGCGATTAATCGCATACAAAATAAAAGTTTGAGTTTTCCTAATATATGTGGGTGTGTGTAATTATTATGATAAATATTTTTATATAATTTATATTATATATAAATAAAAATATTTTGTACATAAATAACATATTTCTCTTAAATATATATACATTAATTTGTGTGTATTTCTATGTACATATTAATTACACACAGTACTCGCACAAATATTAGCAGACTCAAACTTTTATTTTGTATGCGATTAATTGCGATTAATCATTAGACAGCCCTAGTTTAAAATCAGTGGTTGTTTTAATACATGTATAGATGTCTATTTTCCTTGATGGCTGTACTGTTCTGGAAGTGGTGGTGTGCTTTTTCTCTGTCTGGTCCATCGTGGGACTGTCGGGGTTCCATACCTACCTGATCAGCTCCAATCAGACCACCAATGAAGATGTGAGTACCTCTCTTTTACTCTTTATGATTTATTTCAATATTCATTTACTAATCAAACATGTTTAAAATAAATAATAGTCCATGTTTCATAATAATACACCCAGAACTGCATTCATCATAATGACTTGACAGGAAACAAAATCTGTTATACAAACAGCATCCAAAATTAACACCTACCAAGCTTGCAAATGCAAGTCAAATAACCTTTGGTGGGATGTAAGTGACATTAGAAATGTAAAGAGGTAATGACATGGATTTTACTTTTTTTTTTTTTTTTTTTTTTTTAGATTCACTTATTTTTTGCACACACACACAATAACAAATACATGTGTAGAAAAACCATTGTTTTCAACCTTCATTCTGACCCTCTGTCTGAAATGATCCGTTTTTAAGTGGCGGCTTCTTAAATGCTTGTCAGTAAAAGGCCACTGTTAAGATTGGCTAACGTCATTGCATAGGAAACAGTATCAACACCAACTCGCTATTTCACATTATCATTTACAGACAAAGCATTATGAAATCATTTACTTACAGTGTTTGATGCAACTCCTGTCCGATCCAATATAGTTGGTTGCTTCATCTTTCAACAAGTTTCTTTGCAAAATCTCCATTACACTGTGCCAAGTTTAGGCCTGGGACACACTAAAATCACTAAAACTGATTCTAAAACTGTGGGAGACCACAGACATAATGACAGTTTCAACCAATTTTTAGCATTATAATCCTCTGAACGCACACACTGGATGATTTGACCAGACTGTGAGACCACACACCTGTTGATTGCAGGAACGAATTCACAGTGACACAAACGTAACTTGAGAAGAAAAACAAATGGAGGACAATCGATGATGTCTGCAGGCTCTCCTGCCACATGTTCTGATTTATAATGAAAAACAAAATAGAAAAAAAAGAATATGGGTGATCTTTCTCAATACTTTTGAGGCATGTTTGTGGCTGCCAAGTTTCAGCCAAAGAAGCACGAAACATCCGGTAGGTGACGCTTGCTCACTCTCATTGGCTATCGCGGGTATTGCATCAGAGGCAACCCGATCAAGAGTCGTAAATATCAAACATGTTTGAGATTGGGGACGCTCAGTCTCGATCAGGAGCAGTGAAATAGTCATAATGACACAACACAATAGAGGATTTTTAGACAAAAAAATCTTTGCAACAAGCCTCGAATCGGACCGCACCCTTCTGATCATTTGAGGGTATAAATCGGGCTTAAAATCTTCAAGTGTGTGGCCAGCCTTACAAAACAAAATGCTCCGAACAAACATAATCCTCTTATGTGATCCTTCTAAAATCTCTACAGAAATAAGCAAACAAGATGTTTAAAGCGAATGTTGTTTCACTCTTCCATTTGTTGTGTTGTCGACGATCTCAAGCACGTGGAGTAGAGTAAGAAACTGAATGCGCATCTGTATCCAATGTAGACAGTGTCACTGATTATAATGGGTTCTATTTGCTTTTGACGCAATGCTCACATCCAATGTAGGCAAATATCAGCCGTCAAGCAACTGAACGCCAGTAGTGCAATGATGTAAAACTATTTGTCGGTGTCTTGCTCTGGACTGGAGGCAGTAATATGCAAATGTATATGCCCATGTGACATCACAAATCCCACAATATCCAAACAAGCTGTTTTTGGAGCTAGATTAAATAAATTTGTAACACCGTTCGTAAATATGGGAAGAAGGAGGCGGGAACCGGCGAACATTCCACAAAACTTTAATATAAAATAAACAAAGAACAAAACAAAAGTAATACCGGCAGACCCTCGCGGACGTCTGCCGGCCACACAAACATAATAAAACATAAAATAATATCCAGGCCTGGTCCTCTCTCGTCCTCCACGGTCGTCGCTCCTCCTTTTATGCTCCCGGAGCTCCTCCGTGAGAGACTCAAGGCCGGTGCGCCTCCCAGGTGATTCTTGTTATCACTTGCGTCACCGGCCTCGCGCCGTTCCCTCACGGCTCTCGCCCGCCCTGGTCGCCACAAAATTATTTGTTTATAATGAGGAGGATATTTTAAGCTATGAATGTTTTAATGGCACAAAAACCTCTTATTTGACAAAAGATCAAAGCAAATTTGATTTCTCATGTCCTGAAACCTTTAAAGGTGCTAAAGAGAATCTTTTCGTCGACTGAGAAACCAAAGACTGTTACTGAGTTTATGAAATGAGCGCAAACGTAAGAACAACCCCCCTCCTTCGAAGGAACGCCTCCCAAAACTCGTAAACACTCGTATTGGAACACAAGTGTTTACCACCGGCATTCGCTGTGTTGTATTAGTGGATTCATTATGTTGGACTCACCGCAGGTAACTCATAATCTGCAGTTGTTACTCCTGTCTCCGGACAAAAACAATGCATGCGGTGCCTGTAGAGTGTGGAAAGTTACTGGAGCGCGCAGCCGCGCTCGTCTCTCACAAGGAACGTCATGGCAGTGATTGACAAGCCAGAGGGCCAATCGTTTACGCGATGATCGCGTAAACGATTGGCTGATGTTTTTAAGGCCCTACCTCATGCTCAGATGATGTATATTAATATTATTCCTTTCAGTGCACCTAATAAATAGCCTTTTATCAGTTAGGAAAGACAGATTCAAGTAATATTGCAAAAATGTATAAAACAAAACATCCTCTTTACCACCTTTAAGGCATAGGCTGCATCTGCATTGCATACTTCCAGAGTATATACATAATTTAATGAAGAACATGTTTCTCAGGTGCATTCATTAGGTATGCAGTTGTGTAGTATGGATGCCACATCTGCCATAAAGGTTTTTTGTTTTTTTCCTCCAGAACTACATGCGGTAACTTAGAGACTAGTGTTCAAAAGTTTGGGGTTGGTAAGATATGGGTTTTTTTTTTTTTTTTTTGTTAATAATTCTCTTATGTTCAGCAGTGCTACATTTTTTTGATCAAACGGTTAAAACAGTCATATTGTGAAATATTATTACAATGTAAAACAACTGTTATATAACTGTTTAATTTATTTTACAATGTATTTTATTCCTGTGATGCAAAGCTGAATTTTCAGCATCATTACTCAAGTCTTCAGTGTCACACAATCCTTCAGAAGTCATTTTAATATGCTGATTTTCTGCTCAAAAAACATTTATTATTATCACGGTTGAAAACATTGCTCCGTTTCCTTTTTTATGGAAACTAATACTTTTTTTTCAGGATTATTTAATGAAAAGACAGTTCACAAGAACAGCATTTATTTTTGATCGGTTTCATGATTAATTTTTTTTTTTTTAAATCATCTTACTGACCCCAAACTTTTGAACGGTGTTATATGTGAACATTTATTTGACAGATTTAGTTTAAGAAAGATGGAGACTGTATATCAGTTCAGTATATAAAATGCATTTTCTGTTTATCATAAATATTAAGGAATAAACAATTAAATTCTATTCACATTTATTTGTATAACGCTTTTCACAATACATATCGTTTCAAAGCAGCTTTACAGAGAATGCATGTCAACATTACAATTTAGAGAATGTAGTTGCTAATAATGTAATAATTTAGGCAATTTAATTTACAATCGCTGTTAGCAGTTTAATTGAAGGTAGAAGCAGTGAGCTCCTGGAAATAATGAATTACATATTAAAAATAATTAGGATATATAGAAATTTGGGAATGTGCATGTTGATCCCAAATTTCTATATATCCTAATTATTGTTAATAAATTAAACGGATAATTCCGTTTTCAAATGGACAAACAAATATTTTCATGGCCATTAAGAAATTATTTCCAGTACATTTTCTCATTTACCCATCTACAGGTTAATTTTGGACTCTGCATACAAAGTTTATTTAAATTTGTCCCTCTGGGTAAGAGACTATGAACCAAGATCAAAAGAGACACTGGGAGAGTTTGACGAGCAGTTACAGGAAGACAATTAATAAGCACTTCAAAAGGCTTGGTTTTGAAGATCAGTGGGTATTTCTCACCGTAGCAAAATATACTCCTTTCCATCCTTATCCTGGTTTATCACTGGGTTGATTAAGGCTGCCTGTCATCTCTCTCGGTGTCTTGCTGTCTGCTCTGATGTTGGCAGCTTGTCCCTCTCAGCTACTGTAGTTCTCAACGGTCACATCACTGTTTCAGATCAAAGGTTCATGGTCATCCAAACGAGGCAAAGGCAACTACAACCCCTACAGCTACGGAAACTTCATCACCAACTGCTGCGCTGCACTGTGTGGACCTCTGCCGCCGAGGTGAATCCAAGAACTATGCTATTTTGTTTTGTTTTGTCCTGTTTTTATGGTCAGTGTCTGTTCAAATGGAATATAGAATGCTGTTTACTTCATAGTCAACAGTATATACACAGCAAAATCCCCAGAGTTAAATCAACTCTGCTTAGATTACATATGGTCCCTCTCTATATGGTGTTAAAGTAACACTGTAACAGAGTTGAAATTAATGAGATAATTAAGTGATGATTTAAGTTATGATTGAGCATTAGTGATGAACACCTGCTGTTAACAAGCATAATCACTGAAGAGAAACAAAATAACTACAAATGACTTCCAGCCACAGGCTTAGATGAAATTAACTGAAGATAAAATGCATTAAATCTCTCAATATCTGAATAAACAACTCCACAAACAGCATATTATCTCATTAATTTTTACTCTGCTTCAGTGTTATTTTAACTCTTTGTAGAGAGGAACTATGTGTTCTCTGAGCAGAGTTGATTTAACTCTGGGGATTTTGCTGTGTACTGTATACTGCCTGCTAACTTTTTTAAAAGTTTGACAGTATGCAGTGACAAACTTTTCAAACAGTAGTTTGCTACATAGAGTGCACCAGTGCCCACCCTCTTTTTTTAGCGGTATTAGTTCTGTATTTTTTAAATTAATTTCTCCCATAGGTATTTAAAAAAATAGCCTTCATTAAAGCATTATAAGCCATTAACCAAGCCAACCAGCCACGACGTGAACAAACATTGATTTGAAGCATTTAAAAAATTTGAGAAAAAGATAAAGGTACATGGCTTTAGTGATGAAAAGAACTACAATCACATGAAGCTTTGCGAACAGCATAATCAAATTAAAAATGGAGAAATATAAAACTACTAATTTAAATATGTTGATTATATAAAAACAATATATTTTAAGTTTATTGCAAAATATGCATATACAAATATTTAAGTGTTTTAAGACCAACTCTACATCATTCTCAGGGCTTCATGGGAGTGGGCGGGGCTAAAGAGATCTTTTGGCGAATTTAGCTTGTTTCAACTCTGATAATTTTCTGCACTGAATCATGGGTAATATAGTTTTTCACCACAAATTCCACTGTTAAACAGCTATTTTCTGCATTTTCTATTCCCTATGGAGAAAATGAATGGAGATTTTACCTTCGGAACCCAAATGTTGCACTCTATTGCGTTAATATGTTGAATGTTTAAGTTTCTGTGACGTCCATTTAAAATCATTAAAATAACTAATATAGCTAGGGATGAGCAATATATAAAGTAATAATTTAAAGGGTTAGTTCACTCAAAAATGAAAATTATGTCATAATAACTCACCCTCATGTTGTTCCACATCCGTAAGACCTTCGTTCATCTTCAGAACAGAAATTAAGACATTTTTGATAAAATCCAATGGCTCAGTGAGGCCTCTATTGCCAGCAAGATAATTAACACTTTCAGTGCCCAGAAAGCTACTAAAAACATATTTAAAACAGTCCATATGACTACAGTGGTTCATTCTTAATGTTATGAAGCGACGAGAATACTTTTTGTGCGCCAAAAAACAAAATAACGACTTTTCAACAATATCTAGTGAGGGGCAATTTCAAAACGCTACTTTTGAAGCTTTACAAATCTTTTGTTTCAAATCAATGGTTCGGATCATGTGAACTATTGAAATTATGAAACACTTATGACATAATGAAGCCTCGTTTACTGAAATCATCCGAACCACTGATCAAAAAAAAAAAAAAAGATTTGTAAATTTTTTAAGCTTCATGAAACAGTGTTTTTAAATAGCCCATCAATAGATGTTGTTGAAAAGTCTTTTTTTTTTTTCTTTTTTTTTTGGTGCACAAAAAGTATTCTCGTCACTTTATAATAT